>NW_022060669.1:5000-170833 GCF_003285725.1 Scaptodrosophila lebanonensis | reverse complement strand
GGTTTCAAGGTTGTCGGGGTCCCTAGAGCTGAACTTCTCTACCTGGTACTCGGTTAATTCATCTACTATAGGTCCCCTCTGAGCACAACCAAACAATAAAACACATGGAGTTTTAGCAGTACTAGATTGCACCGAATTGTTTAAAGCATACTCAGTCCGATTAATCAGTTTATACCAGTCAGCTTTATTCAAGGGCTCCGAAAACTTTCCTAGCATCGGTATCAGCACTCGATTCACCCGCTCGACCTGCCCATTGGCTAGCGGCGCTGCAGTGGCTACCTTTATATGTTCAATATTTCTAGTCTCAAGGAACTCGACAAACTCAAACGACGTAAAGCATGAACCCCTGTCTGAAACAATTCGTCAAAGGCGACTATAATACTCAAAATACTTTCCCAAAGATGCCTTCACTTCTTTCGTACTTGTAGAATTAACAGAGTATAATTTCACAAACTTAGTGAACGCGTCAATGACAACCAACAAATGCTTCCTCTTCGAGTTTATACTTGGTAACGGACCCAAATGATCAATGTGAATCGTGTCAAATGGGACGGGGTTCTTTGGAATACTATGCAAAGTTCTGTTATGCATGGTTTTTGGCACGGAGTGCAAAATACACGGCAAACAATTCCTAATGAATGATTCGACTTTACTTTTTATCGCACGGAACCAATATCTTTCTTTCAGACAATTGACACATTTTTCGGCTGCAAGGTGACCTAATTTCTCATGGCATCTTCTTATTAATTCTTCCTGCATTAGAGTTGGGGCATACAAGCATAGTTTTTCGTCAGTATTCATTCTATACACAATTCCATCTATCAACTAAAAATTTTGTACAGCGCAATTTTCCAATTTTTCCCTCAGTTGGCGCACTTCAGGGTCTCTCATCTGTTCCGTCTGTAATAGCAAATCAACATCTTGCGGAGTGGCACCCACAACGCCAACTAATTTTGTGCATTCCATATCGCTGTTGTCTAATACGTTATTATCAAACGAACTGGCCGAATCTACTTTTCTAACTAAATCACGCGCTTTCTCTATGTCGCGTTCTTTGGACACAATAACACACGGATCAACTACGTCCCCAGAATTATCCTGTAAAAGCTCAGTTTGTCTACTCAATGCATCCACATGCGCCATATTTGAACCTGGTCGGTGGGCGATCGATTATAGTTTTCCAACTCCAAAGACCATCGCGCAATGCGTGGATTTATCGACTTCTTGCTCAAAGTCTGCACCAAGGAACTACAGTCAGTAACTATTAGAAATGGACGATGCTCCAAATAAATGCGGCGCAACGCATAAATTATGGCCAGAGTCTCAAGCTCAAAGCTATGATAATGCGACTCAGCTGCCGTTGCTCTTCTAGAGTAGAAGAACACTGGGTGAAACATGCCATCGGGCTGCCGTTGCATCAACGCAGCGCCGAATCCATGCGAGCTAGCATCCGTATGCAATTCAGTTACATAATTGGGAATAATTTTGACAGAGTGGGCGGACTGGATAAGGCAGATCGCAGTGTGTTGAATGCATCTCTTTCAAGCTCTTGCATTGGAAAAGTGCCTCCCTTTTTCAGCAACTCTGTTAATGGTTTTGCCAAACCCCTCTCGTAATAGGACAATCTGCGGGGAGAGCTATAGAAGGGAGTAGTGTCAGTCAGTCGAATACTCATCATATGCTTAGGTGACCCGTAACTCATCGAAAACTTGTCAACATAATGGCCATCCACAATTCTCTGGCACTCCCGCATTGCGTCGCAACCAAACTCGCCGCCCACGCCAACAATGTTGTTGTCCAATGCTACAGCGCAAACTGATTGCATTCCCGAAAACCAATTCTGCAACTCACTCTCAACCATAGATGCATTCGTGCTTACAGAAACGTTATTTATGGCAGTGCCAACAGTATTGTTTTTCTTATCATTATATCTAGGTAATTTAGCAAACAGGGATGCACAAAACGAGTCGTAAACAAAAGAAATTGAATTATTTAATAATGCTGTTGCAGTACAGCCTTTTACATTTCTGCCTATACTTAGTTTAACATTAAGGCTTCTGAGAGCGTATCTGCCAAGTAATAGTGGCGTTGGTAAAATAAAATTAGGAATTACAAAAACTTCAATCTTATAACATTTTTGATGAAATAACAAAAAACAGCTGACTTTCCCATATGTCAAAATAGGCTGGCCACGAAAATGGCTTATTTCTAATTTACGTTGGTCCACCAAGTGTGGCATCAATGATTTGCTTGCAAAGCTTACGGGACTCCCTGTATCCAATAAAGCAAATATATAGTTAATGTTAGTGCATCCCTCTTTACCAGGTATTTTTAAACTTACAAGTTGCATAAAAGATTTGTCATCAGTAGATTCCGCATCTTCACTTGTACCCATAGCTGCTACGGGGTAGCGTTTTGGGCATTGCCTGTACTGGTGACCCACCCCGAGGCAGTTGAAACAAGCTCCTTCTGGTCTCTTGGCTCGTTGGCATTGTCGACTCAAGTGCCCCATCTGGTGACATTTGTAGCATCTGATCTCTCCAGTGGTGATCGACGAACCGACAACTTGTGTACGGCCAGTAGCAAGCGTACGCGAAGCAGAGTCCTGCAGAGTCTGGAACAGCATCATCTTTTGATTGAGCTCCGCCAATGTAGTGCAGTAGTAGAGAGGAGCGGCACGTCCTGACCGATCTCCGAGGCCATCTACAATGTACTTGATTACGTCCACGTCCTCGAATGTTCCTTGCTGCGCAATGTTTCGCATGCAAATAAAATACAGCAGCGACTCGCCTTTTGCGATAGTTCGGTTCTGCAAGAGCTTAGCGACTTGGTTATTAGTCAGTTTATGACCAAATACCAACAATAGGCGCTCTCTGAACTCTGTCCAGTTGGACGTCTCTTCGTACAGCATATAATCCTTTGCTGATCCCTGAAGCAGACGGTTGCCCAACGACCAAAGCTGGGTGTCACATAAGCTGTGCGAAGCCAGACATGTACGGACAAATGAACGTCTCCTGAGAATACGGGTATAGTGGCTTGTATGCCATTCAGACCCGTTTGAGATCGCTGAATTTCTTGTTGTGGCCGACTTTCGAGTTCGTTAACCTCGGCTTTTAGTTGTGCAAGATTTTTACGAGCGGTGTACAACGCAATCTGGCTTTTGATTGAAGCCAACTCATCCGCTCCACTCGCTTGAATATTGAATATTTTTGATAGAACAGAGAGAGAGTCCTGTCGAAAGTAAATGTGAAAGATCATTATAATGTCTGCACATGACCCGAAAACGATTGTGCAAAACGTAATGAGTTGTGCATCTTGCCAATATGAACCGCAAATAATTCCTTGTTGGTCTACAAGGAACTGAAGAATTAAGGCGACCTAAGGGGGCAGAGGAGTCAACCTCACTGCTCACCAAATTGTGGAGAAAAACTACTCCGATGGCAAGCAGAGATTGGGATCCCAGCTTAAACCACGTAAAGCAAAAAGAAGGAATTGTTTCTGACGGAGACCAAACACATAAGCAGTATTCAAGCAAAAGCAGTGTACAGAAGCTTAGTGGTATATGGGTCATTAAATTCCTTGGACCAACGTTTAAAGAATCCAAGTAATCCCTTGGCCTTATTGACAATACTGGATATGTGAAGGTTAAAGTTAAATTTGGAATCAAAAAGAACCCCAAGGTCTTCAACAGTCTATATGCAATGGCACATTGTCAATCGTATACGTCCCTAAATGAGGCAAAGTTCGGTGAAATGTCATGAACGTACATTTAGAGCAATTGAGGTGCAAGTGGTTAGCTAAGCACCAAGATTGCATGCAGTTGAAATCGTCCTGCAGGCGATGAAAATGAGAAGGGTCTTTGTAAGTCAGAATAAGTTTCACATCATAGCCTGTACCCAAAGGGTGAAAGGCTATACTAGTTTTGTGCGCATGTATGTAACACACAGAGAGAGACATGGAAGACGCCACAAAGTATATATGTTATTGATCAGGGTGGCAAGCCGAGTCGATATAGCCATGGCCGTCTGTCCATCTGTATGAGCGCACCCCTCTCCACCGCAATTCGTGTTTTTCTTATAACTTCGGTAATTAAAAATTTTGAAATCAATTTTGGTAGTTATATCCAGTTAGTGCTTATGTTTCCGTGTGCCAAGTTTCATCATGATAGGTCAATTCTGAATAAAGTTATAGCCATAAGTAAAACCGCTGCTCATGCGCTGCCTGCAGCTCTGTCGGCAGCGCTGCCCGCAGCTGTTGTTGTTGTTGCTGCTTTGGTTCACCTTTGTGTTGCATACATACACGCATATAAACACGCATAGACACGACGATATAAATGTATGCTGTTAAAACTATATATAAACATGTCTTCTATGTAAGTACTTATTAAATAAATTTTCTTTATTAATTTAAATAGGGATGTTGTCTGCTCCAGGACAGTATGAAGATTTTAATGATTTGATAGCAGAAAGTAGACAGCTATCAGTAATTATGGGAGCGTAAATAGTGTGAGAAGATGAAATGCTATAAGGATAAGAGGTACTACTAATAGAGACAGAGGAATAAGTTCACTGGAAAAAGTTCGCAAACAAGAAAGCAGCTTCAGAATCGTTGCTGGCTTTTTTTTCACCAAGGAAAAATGATGAAGGTAGAGAAGCCGTTTTACGTTTAGAGTTAACGAACTTATAGAATGGTTTAGGGTCCTGTGCAAGAATTAAGAAGAACAAAATTCGATTTCGCTATAGAGTATTTATAGAAGTCAAGAGATAGGCCCGACTTAGTTTGCATACTCCTATAAAGAATAGAAGAAAAATTGTACAAGTATACTTGGAAAATTAAAAATTAAGAAAATTAAAACAAAAATTTTGATCGATTTTACCTCTGTCGGTATTTAAACTCACGTAATGGGTGTATAATTGCACATTTACAAAGCAATTGCGTCTGTGTGAGTGTATGAATGTCTATGCGCTTCTATTCGTGTCTGTGTAAACATGTTTGCAGTCTACCAAAGCATCAGCATCAACAACAGCTGCGGGCAGTGCTTGGGCAGAAATTATATTTATGGCTATAACTTCCTGTTAACTCGGTCTATCATAATGAAACTTTGCATACGGTCACATAATCACTAACTGGAAGTATTTGCATAATTTGATCATATTCTATCATATTGTAGGAGCACGCTAAAAACCGGCTTTGAAAAAATCTAGCTTGAAAGGGGGAAAAACGAGCTCCAAAGTTTGTTTCAGTTGAGTTTTCCACCGACCAACTTCGAATGTTGTTTTTATGATAGATGAAAAACCTACAGATTCGGTTTTTATACCCTGTACCCAAAGGGTGAAAGGCTATACAGGGTGCGCCATCTTTTATGTCGGTATGTAAACATTGAATATCTTTGAAAATAAACAACCGATTTTCAAGTATGAGATATTTATAGCCTGTACCCAAAGGGTGAAAGGCTATACTAGTTTTGTGCGCATGTATGTAACACACAGAAGGATGCGTGGCAGACCCCACAAAGTATATATATTCTTGATCAGGATGAGAAGCCGAGTGGATATAGCCTTGTCCGTCCGTCCGTCTGTCCGTCTGTCTGTCCGTCTGTCCGTATGAACGCAAGGATCTCAGAAAGTATAAGAGCTAGAATAACCAAACTTGGTTTCCATATTCTCCTAAGACCGAGAAAGTACGAGTTTGAGTTTTTGGTAGGTACATCCAGTTAGTACTAATGTGTCCGTGTGCCAAATTTCATTATGATAGGTCAATTCTGAAGAAAGTTATAGCCATAAGTAAAATCGCTGCTCATGCGCTGCTCATGCGCTGCCTGCAGCTCTGTCGGCAGCGCTGCCCGCAGCTGTTGTTGTTGTTGCTGCTGCTTTGGTTCAACTTTGTGCTGCATACATACACGCATATGAACACGCATAGGTACGTGATGTAAATGTATGCTGTTAAAACTGAACATAAACATGTATTCTAATTTAATTAAATTAATTATTTTAATTAATTCATTCATTCATTTTTTTAATAATTTAAATTTTTTTTAATTTTTCCTCTTTGTGGAGAGTACAGGCTATTTTACTGTCGGGCTTGCTCGACTGTAGCGTTCTATCTTGTTTTATTTAATTTGGTTCTGTACAATTTCTTGAACTGAGGTTTTCAACACTGGTCTACTCAAGTCAATCGGTTCACTAATGACACAGTTATTCAATATTTACATACCGACATAAAAGATGGCGCACCCTGTACTAGTATTGTCCGAATGTATGTAACGGGCAGAAGGATGCGTGGCAGACTCATCAAAGTATATACATATGTATATAGAATAAACAAGAAAGGAACGCTAAAGTCGAGCAGGCTCAACTCTTAAATACCCTGTACCTCCCACCAAAAAGGAAAACAGTAAAAACAAGAAAAGAATGCTAAAGTCGAGCAAAATTCTAAAGTCACCAAAAGGAAAAATTAAAAAAAAAATTTTTTTATAATTAAAAAAAAATATATTAATTAAATTATTTAATTAAATTAAAGACATGTTCATGTAAAGTTTTAAATGCAGGACAAAGTTGAACCCAAACAGCAACAACAACAACAGCTCCGGGCAGCGCTGCGGGCAGAGCTACAAGCAGAGCATGGGCAGCGATTTTATTTATAGCTATAACTTTCTTCAGAATTGACCTATCATGATGAAAGTTGGTATACAGACACCTAACCAATGGGATTACTAAATCTTAGTTCAAAGTTCCGTGAATTACGGGAGTTATGGATAAAACACGAATTGCGGGGGAGTGGGGTGGTGTATCAGAATAAAAAAAATAAACTTGACCTGCCTAGGGCTTTTATGGGAATCTCGATACCAAGTTTGGTCATTCTATCTCTTGTACCTTCTGAGATCCTTGCGCTCATACAGACGGACAGACAGACGGACATGGCTATATCGACTTGGCTTGTCGGCTTGTACATACAGAGTGCGCCATCTTTTATGTCGGTATGTAAACACTGAATATCTTTGAAATAAACAACCGATTTTCAAGTATGAGATATTTTTATTTAATTTGGTTATGTACAATTTCTTGAACTGAGGTTTTCAACACTGGTCTACTCAAGTCAATTGGTTCACTAATGACAAAGTTAATCAATATTTACATACCGACATAAAAGATGGCGCACTCTGTATATACTTTGTGGGGTCTTGCACGCCTCCTTCTGTGTGTTACAGAACTAGTATAGCCTTTCACCCTTTGGGTACGGGCTATAATGAGTGTCCGTTCAAAAAATGAGTGAGAAATAAATGATAGTAGAAAGAATGGGTGTCTACTAGCAACAAAAAGGCGGAAGAAGTTTTTTGGGACTGTGTTCCTACTTTAGGCCGTTCGTACAAAACTTTTCAACAGCGGAAGTAGAATGAAGTTATGAAAGCTTCATGTTCGAAATGCTGGTGATAGTGTATGCGGAACAACGTTTTCAAATTTATGTGCATGGGACACATTTTAAGCTGGTAACCGATTGCAAGTCACTTAATTTGGCATTTAGTGAAAAAACCTTAAGCCCCGCTGTTGGCGCAGATGCTGCTTTAGATTAAGATAGTTTAAGAGAATTATTTGAATTTTAGTTCAGGCGACGTCCGCAAACGGCCGCTCTCGCGCCCTTTTTTCGCCGCCGTAGGCTTAGTTTAGCATGTAAGCCGAATTTGAAGTCAGTTGTAAACTAGAACTAAATAAAAGCATATTCGTCGCCAAATATTTTCGTAATTTCCATATTAAAGTTAAAGTTAAAAGCAAGCGTCCCATTCTTCTTTGTTGTTATACAATTTATATAAAATAATATAAATTTTCATTGGCGCCCGATCAGGGACTTGCTTGTTTTTTTTTAATTAAAACTTTAATTTGTGCGGAACCGTGTCGGTCGTGTTATTGTTGCTGCACTGGGGATTGTGTTGTGTTGCTGCCACGTCAACTGGATTTGGAGGATGAGTCAAGTCGACCAAAGGGAAGTTCCTGAGCCAAAGTCGACTTCACAGGTACTGTAATTTAACCAGCGAATTGCTTATTTCGGCCTTCAACTTTCAACCTTTGGCACATACGTGACCATAATATAATACGGTAGATAGTTGAGCATAATTAACACAAATATAAATCGCATGTCATACTAATACTAAATAAAAGTGAACCGCTATAGGCAATTATTTAAAGTGCCAATTTATTGTCGTTTGATTTGTTATACAAGTACATACATACATACATAAATATACATACGGCATTCCCCCCCACGTCAATCTCAGCCAACCGTCGGCAGTTTTCGTTTGTTGCTTGCTCTCGTTGTTCTCATCAAATTCTCCGTTGTCGTTGTTACATATGTACATATATACCGACATACTCGAATGCATAACTTAGCTAATACATTGCTGTCGTGTTCGCGCTTAAGCTGCTGCATTTTTTGTTTGCCTGCGCTTCGCATAATACATGCATAATAATTAGCTGTTCTGCTAACGCACACAAGGCATTTGTATTAGAATTATTCTTTTCGTTTGTCGCCACTTTCGCTGCTGCTTCCAAAAGTATTGCCTTCGACGGTCAGTCAACTGCAGTTCTTCTCGTTTTCGTTCGCACTGCTAGACGACCATCTGTTGCGCTCTCCTACACTTGCTGAGAACAGCATATTATTTTCGATTTCTCGTTTGTCACTCAATATGAGTAAGGACTTGATCGAAGAACTTAAAAGGAAGCGCGAGGGCGGTATGAGGAGTATATGTCGTATGCAACGGCAATTAAAAGAAGGCTCGATTTCGTTAGAGCCAATCGAGTTAGAATGCAGGTTAGAGCTACTAACAACTCATATAGAAACTGCAAATATATTGTAAAGCAAAATTGAAGCGAAAGATACAGAAGATGACTACCGTGAAGAGTTGGAAGAAACTTGCATTATGACCAAATCCTTATTAAAAGGCCAGCTGGAAAAACTAAGAAGAAAAAGCATCGACAATTCAAGTTCGGCAAACGGTATTGCACCGCCTACTTCAAAAAAGCCAAGGTGTCGATTGCCAGCGGTCGCTCTTCCAACTTTAAGCGGCAAGCATTCTGAATTTAAAAATTTAATGAGTCTTTTTGAATCTTTTGTTCACAATGATGACACACTGCATGATATTGAAAAATTCAATCACTTAATATCATGTTTGGCTGGTGACGCTTTAGGCACAGTTCGCGCCTTCCAAGTGACGGAAGACAATTATAGCAAAGCCATTGAAAGTCTAAAGCGGGTGTACGATAATGACTGCCTAATATTTTTCGATAACATATCGACACTTTTTAATCTGCAAAAGATTTCCCAGCCATCAGTGTCGGCCACCTATGACTCGCTTTTGTCAATTGGTGACGACAAGAAAATCGCTAATGCCATTTTAATTTATTTAGTTATGGGCAAAGTCGATCCTACCACAAAAAAGAAGTGGGAAGAGCAGCTCGACTACACAAAGCTCCCACTATGGCGAGATTGTGAGACTGCTCTTAACAGACGCTACCAGCATATTGTTGCTGAAGAAGCTAGTAAAGCTCAAGCGAAGGGCAGCCAGTCGAGCAATAACACTCAGACTCAAAAAGTCAAAAATGCTAGCAGGATAAATCATTCGTTCGTTGCTGCCAAAAACGAACAGAATAACCTTTGTCAGTTTTGCAATTTAGCTGACCATTCGATTGGCAACTACCAGGCATATATTGCCTTGTCAGTACAGCAAAGGTTTGACTTCGCTAAAGGTGCGCCTTTTTGCATAAACTGTCTTCGAAGAGGCCACACAGTAGCGAAGTGTAAGGCAAAGAAATGTAGCGTGTGCCAACGTTCTCATCACACACTGCTACATATTTATACTGCTAGCACAAATCTTGCGTTACCACCACCCTCTCAGCCACCACATCTTCAAGATAGCTCTTCCACTTCGCATGCCATGCATGCGACTGCTTCGGATAGAGTGGTTCTTGCAACAGCAGTCGTGAGCGTTAAAACGAAAAGTGGCGATTTCGTTTTAGCAAGAGCATTGTTAGATTCTGGGTCACAAGTCAACTTTGTGACTGAGGATCTAGCTCAAAAGCTACAGCTCAGACGAGAGGATACGTGTATGGTCTTGCGCGGCATTGGAGACACCAATGCGCGTGCCAAGAAAAGAATTCATACAGTGGTGAAGTCGCGTGTCAAAATATTCAATTGGCCGATCCTCAATTCCATAAACCGCAAAAAATTGATATGCTAATTGGAGCAGAGTCATTCTTCGACTTATTGTCGGTAGGCCAAATAAAGCAAGGCCCTGAGTCTCCCACATTACAAAAACCGCTTCTCGGCTGGATAGTGTCAGGCAGATGCTCTACTCAACCTACAACGAGTATAGAAGGAGCAGTGAATTTAAGTTGCCAAGAAGAACAATTACTTTCGATAGACTCAACGATACAAAAGTTTTGGTCCATTGAGGACTTGCCTAATAATTCGAAAGTTCTCTCACCTGAGCAACAGCTTTGTGAACAACACTTTGTTGATAATACAAAAATCTTGTCGTCTGGTCGATTTCAGGTACGGTTACCTTTTAAATCTGACCCAAAAAGTCTTGGCTCGTCGTATGAAATTGCGAAACGTCGTTTTTTGTCGCTTGAAAGGAGGTTGTCAAAAGACCCTCAAATGAAAAGCATGTATCTGGAATTTATGGACGAGTATGTTTCGCTCGGTCACATGTCCTCAACGGACAACAAAATTCCAGATACTCCACACTATTTTATTCCGCATCAGTGTGTCCTGCGGCCTCAAAGCACGTCGACGAGATTGCGTTGAATGATACCTTAATGGTCGGTCCAACAATTCAGGAGGAGCTTTATTCTACGCTGCTTCGATTTCGTTTGCGAAAGTTCGCCTTAGCGGCAGACATTAAAAAAATGTACCGTCAGGTGATGGTGCACGAAGCAGATAGAAACTAGCAGCTCATAGTGTGGCGAAGAGATCCATCTGTGTCTTTGGAAATCTTCAGGTTAAACACTGTAACATATGGCACGTCGCCAGCTCCGTTCTTGGCGGTGCGGTGTTTAACAAGGCTGAGTGAAATGGTCCGTTCCTCATATCCAACAGCTGCTGAAGTTATTCGGAGCGACTTTTATGTCGACGATATGTTAACTGGTGCTGAAAGCGTTGAACAGCTAAAAAAGCTTTAAGCAGAAGTGTCGCACGTTCTTCAAAGTGCAGGCATCGAATTGGCAAAGTGGTTTTCGAACTGCTCGGAACTGTCCACATTTGATAGCACAGTTATTCCAGTAGCCACAGTCGGCTCAGACCCAACCAAAACGCTCGGCGTTATGTGGTTGCCGAAGGAAGATGTATTTCAGTTCCAGTTGGAAAATTCCTTCCTACATCTCCGCTCGACAAAACGGAACATATTATTGGTGACTGCCAGGCTTTTCGATCCTCTGGGCCTTCTTTGCTGCAAGATTTGTGGCTACAAAAACTAGATTGGGACGAATCCATCCCTGAGAATCTTCATACAGTTTGGGACTCATTTAAGAAGAATTTGTTGAGCCTCAGCGGTATTCAAGTCCCTAGATTCGTCCATACAGATACGCAGTCACCCATTCAAATACATGCGTTCGCCGATGCCTCAATGCGAGCTTATGGCGCCTGTATTAATGTTCGTGTTTCGACTGCGAATGGTTGGAAAGTGTCACTTTTGACCTCAAAATCCAATGTAGCTCCACTCAGACGAAAACATTGCCTAACTGACTCGGAAATAACGCTCCACTGGATCAAGTCACATCCGTCGGCATGGTCAGTTTTCGTTTCGAACAGGGTTTCTCAAATCCAAGAGTGGACCGAGAATGCTACGTGGCGACATGTCCCAACGAAATCCAACCCAGCAGACATCGTGTCCAGAGGATGTAATGTAGACGAGTTGCGTAGCTCCATTTGGTTTACAGGGCCAGCCTTCCTCATGGAATCGGAAGAAAATTGGCCCTGTAAACCAAATGGAGCTACGCAACTCTTGGAACTCTTGAAATACTCTGTACATATGTGTAGAATAATTATGCGTGTATGTGTGTATTTGTGTGTGTCTGTGTATGTCTCGTGTGCCTGAGCAAAGCAGTAACAACAACAACAGCTGCAGGCACTACTTGGTCTTATGTAAATATATGGCTATAACTTCCTGTTAAATCGGTCTATCATGATGAACTTATATGGATGGACTTATAATAACTAAATGGAGGTATTTGCCAAGTTTGAGTTCGAAATTCCAAGAATTACGTGAGTTACGATTTGCGTGGTAGAGCGGTGAAGGAGGGAAATTCCAAAATACACATTTTCTGCGTATTCACATAATGCATCTGGGACTAAAATTTGGTGCCTCTACATGTACATTTTATGTACAGAGTATAAAAATTCTAGAGATTATACTAAAAAGTTATTGGTTTCCCAAAATTAAAGAAAAAGCTGAGAGACACATAGATAACTGCTAGAAATGTATCGCATATTCTGGGAAAAATGGGAAGGAGGAACGGATGCTACATAATATTCCAAAAAAAGAGACTGCTCCTTTTGAAGTAATACTTGTACATGTAGATCACTTTGGTCCCGTTGACAAAGGTAGAGCAAATAAACACATATTTGTTGTAATAGATGCGTTTACGAAGTTTATCAGGCTGTTTCCAATAAAAACTACAAAGACAACAGAAGTAATAAAGTCTCTCAAAGAATATTTTCGATCGTATAGCAGTCAAAATGTATAGGATTAGGCAGAGAACATTTTGTCGCTTCGAATAATTTTGAATGTTTTTTAAAAGAAAATGAAGTAAGGCACATAAAAATAGCAACAGGTTTACCTCAAGCCAATGGGCTTGAACGAATACATTAGGACCAATGATAGCTAAACTAGTAGATCCAGAGTAGGTTTAAGTGTATTGGGATACAGTATTGGAGACAGTTGAATATACGATAAATAATACGAACCAAAGATCGGTCAATCAATATCCAAGTAAATTTGGGGTTTCACAAAGTGGAAAACAGACGTACTAACCGAAGAATTAAGAAAAAATAATGATAGGGTTGAAGATACAGATATAGAAGCCATATAAGATCAAAAAAAAAAAAAAAAAAAAAAAAAAAAAAAAAACAGGACTACAACAAGAAAAGCGTAGACGCAAAGCGCCAAGACGCTCATAAATATGAAAGGGAAGATTTGGTGATGATTAAGAATTTTGACACCCATATAGGAACGTGTAAAGAACTAATACCCAGATTCACGGACCATACAAGGGTATTAAAAAATGACAGATATGTGCTAGATGTTGATGGTTTCCAACAAACACAAATTCCTTATAAAGGAGTATGGGCAGTTGCAAATATGAACAACAAAACGAAAGAAAACGAAAAGGCTGGAGGAGTTCAGGAGCACTCCAGTCAGGATAGGCCGAATTGTAGTAAGCAGAGTAGATCATAAGCAACATGTACACTCTAATCATAAGCATCCACATGTACATATTAGTCATAAGGAACATTTATCATTTTCCAGGGTATTTAAGAGTTGAGCTCGCTCGACTTTAGCATTCCTTTCTTGTTTTTACAGGAAAATGATTATATTTCAGGCCCCAAGAACAATTTCAAATAGTATAGAAATTAAGTTTGAAGTTAATCACATGATAAATTGTACATTTTGCATACAAACTTTGGAGCCTGTTTTACCCCTTTTGGAGCTCGAATTTTCCAAAATCCCTTCTTAGTAGGCACCTACACTATAAAAGGATACTTGAGTCAAAATTTCAGGTTCCTAGCTTTTACAGTTTGGGCTGTGCGTTGATCACCACCAATCAGTCAGTCAGTCAGGACAAACTATTTTATACATATAGATTGCGACATAAATTAACCAAAAAGGCACTGTGAGTCATTCCTGCATAGAGACTCTATTGGGTTCAAAGCAACAATACCTACATTTAGAATTTTATGTTGATATGTCACTCCGTTGTCCAAAGTAAATAAATAAATGTTGCCAAGATACAGATGCCAGGTGATGCATTTTGTTATTTTTCTTGCTTTGACAGTCAGCCGCTGAAATGACTAGAAATATAAGCTTTAATTTTGTGAAAAATAATGACATGTAAATTCGTCGAATATAAATGCTTAATAAATACCCAGTAAACGTGTAAAATATTAAGAAATTACATGATTGTACTACGTGAAACGCTATGAAGTCCTTTACGAGCTTCAAATTTAACTTCTCCCCGGGACGCTGATTGCTGTACTTAAGCCAAGCAAATACTATTTAATTAAAGAGGTAAGTAAGCCAGCTTTAATATGATATCCCGCAATCTTTTTATGTAGCATGATTTCTCAACAGCGGTCACAGAACCGCTGTTATTTTAATATTTTTAAATGTAAGGTTCCTGCACATACACTGGCAAATTGTCTGATATCTTACATTTTTTATACCCTGTACCCAAAGGGTAAAAGGGTGTATTAGTTTTGTGCGAGAGAAGGAGGCGTGGCAGGCCCCACAAAGTGTATATATTCTTGATCAGGATGACAAGCTGAGTCGATATAGCCATGTCCGTCTGTCCGTCTGTCTTTCCGTCTGTCTGTATGAACGCAAGGATCTGAGAAAGTATAAGAGCTAGAACAACCAAGCTTGGTATCCAGATTCTCCTGTGCCCGAGAAAGGACGAGTTTGTTCATTTTTTCTGTGTCTGTCTGTCCGTATGAACACCTAGATCTCAGAGACTATGAGAGCTAGAGACACCAAATTTTGCACAAAGATGCGTTATGTGTGTACGCTGTGCATTTTTTTGATTTGTTTTATTTATTTGATTTTCCCCCACTTCCCCCCTATGGGGGCTTTCCCGATTTTTCATTCGTGTAATCGCCTATATCTCGGAGACTATACAAGTAAGACCTAGGGACACCAAATGCCAATGTCCAAGATGCCTTATGTGAATACGCAGAAAATGTGTATTTTGGAATTTCCTTCCCTCCCCCCTCTCCGCTCGCCCATGCAAATCGTAACTCCCGTAATTCTTGGAATTTCGAACTCAAACTTTGCAAATACCTCCAGATACCTCCACCGCTAGTTATCATGTGTCTGTATGCCAAGGGTCACTATGATAGATCTATTTAACAAGAAGTTATAGCCATAAATATATTTGCTGCTCAAGCGCTGCACGCAGCTATTGTTGTTGTTGCTACTTTGGTTCAACTTTGTGTTGCATTCATACACGCATAAAAACACGCTTCTGATGTATTTGTATGCGGTTGAAGCTGTACATGAACATGTCTCCACTTTTGTATATACATATGTACTGAATAATTTGTATTTAATTTAATTTAATAATTTAATTAATATATTTTTAAAATAAATTTATTTTTATTCGTTTTTATACTCTGTACATTAAATGTAAAGGAGTACATTAGGTTTGCGGGAGCAGAAAATGTAAGAGGCAGAAGGAGGAGTGGCAGACCCTTGGAAAGCTTGGAAAATACCCCCTTTTAGTGATTATGTGTCCTGATGCCAAGTTTCACTATGATAGACCCATTTAACAAGAAGTTAAAGCCATAAATATATTTTCTGCCCAAGCGCTGCCTGCAGCTGTTGTTGATACTGGTGATTTAGATGACGGCAAGCCTGTTCGCACAGACACGAATAGAAAATGTGCAATTATACACCCTTTACGTGAGTTCGAATACCGAGAGACGTGAAATCGATCAATGTTTTTTCAATTCTCTTAATTTTTTAGTTTCTATAATTATTCTAAAATATTTCAAAGTCGGGACACCCGACTTTAGCTTTTTTACTTATTATAGCCTGTACCCAAAGGATGAAAGGTTATACTAGTTTTGTGCGAATGTATGTAACAGGCAAAAGGAGGCGTGGCAGACCCACAAAGCATATATATTATTGATCAGGGTGACAAGCTGAGTCGATATAGCCATGTCCGTCTGTCTGTATGAACGCAAGGATCTGAGAAAGTATAAGAGCTAGAATAACCAAACTTGGTATCGAGATTCCCATAAAAGCCCTAGGCAGGTCAAGTTTATTTTTTTTATTCTGATACACCACCCCTCCCCCCCACTCCCCGCAATTCCTGTTTTTTATAACTTCCTTAATTCTTGGAATTTTGTAATCAATTTTGGTACATCCAGTTAGTGCTTATGTGTCCGTGTGCCAAGTTTCATCATGATAGGTCAATTGTGAAGAAAGTTATAGCCATAAATAAAATCGCTGCTTATGCGCTGCCTGCAGCTCTGCCGGCAGCGCTGCCGGCAGCACTGCCCGCAGCTGTTGTTGCTGCTGCTTTTGTTCAACTTTGTGCTGCATACATACACGCATATAAACACGAATAGGCACGTGATGTAAATGTATGCGGTTAAAACTGAACAAAAACATGTCTTCTAATTTAATTTAATTAATTAATTCAACTTTTTTTAATAATTTAATTTTAAAAAAATTCTAAGAGTACAGGTACAGTACTGTCGGGCTTGCTCGATATATAGTTATTTAAATTATTACAATTAAATATTTGAATTATGGCCCTAACTGTTATTGCTGGGTGGGCAGGTCTCTTCGCCGGAGTCGTATATTGCTAGCCTGACAAGTTAAATTCTGAAAGTCTATTTGGATGGTTCTGAAGCTTAAGCTGGTACTTTGCTTTCACCTTGGCGATTTCATCTTTAATAGGTCCCACATTTAAATCCCGGAATGATTTAAATGTGGGACCTATTAATATTTTCACTCCGTATGTACCTGGGTGCCCCAGTGATGGTTCTCAGTATCTTCGATTGAGCTCTCTCGATTAACTCTAAATTATTAATAATAAATTACTAATAAATTATTATAGTAGCCATAGTTCAGAGCCATATGTCCAAATCGGTTTGAGAACTGCATTGTACAAGAGTACTTTGCACTCCAGTTTTAGTGAACGGACGTTTATAAGCCAATGTAGATTAATAGCTTTTAGTTTTAGTTGATCTCTCTTCGCTGCGATGTGTTTGCGCCAAGTAAGCCGTCTATCCAAATGGACACCAAGGTATGTGAAATCGTTTTTTGTGGAATATTGATGTTGTTTAGCGACAATGGAGAACAAGTTTGTTTGTTTAGGGTAAATGTGACATGTTTGCACTTTTGCTCGTTTACATGTATGCCCAGCCTGCTAGCCATTCTTGTCACGAGGTTAGATGATAAAAGATCTGTAGCTCTTTTTGGGCACTTGGAGCGACTTAGGATGGCAGTATCATCAGCAAATGCCGAAATTTTTGTATGACTGTTTGTCGGTATTTCTGATGTGTATATGATATGTAGTGCCAGTCCAAGCACCCTCCCTTGGGGTACACCAGCTTCAATTGGATGGTATTCTGAGAGAATATCTTTGCATCTAACTGCGAAACTTCTTTGCTGTAGGTATGACTCCAGAATTTTATGGATGTTTTGTGGAAGTAATATTTTGATGTTGTGATTTTGTGCCATCTAGCCAAACGCGGTCGAAGGCCTTTTCAAAAAGGTTCATAACCAGAGGTTATTCGGTTGATTTGTTCAATAGTTCCATGTTTTTCGCGAAAACCAAATTGGTGATTTGGGATTGCACTGTTGGTGTGTAGGTGTTGTATGATGCGATTCAGGAGCAGATTTTCGAATATCTTCGATAGGCACGGCAGGAGACTGATAGGTCTATATGATGATGGCTGAGACTTGACCTTTCCGCCTTTATGGATTATTGTGATGATAGATTTTCTCCATTGTTGAGGATAATAGCCCCATTTCATCATGCTGTTGAAAATGGTTTTTGCTTTGAAACTTGGTCCTTAATGACACTTGTAACTTCTCCAACTTGAAATACGATAGGCGTGGTAGCTTCAAGATAATTGGTTGGTGGGAGCACAAAGCTATTTGTTGCTGGATGTGGTTTGAAGACATTTTCTAAATGGGCGGCAAATACATTTGCCTTCTCTTCGTTGCTGCGAGCCCACTTTCCTCTTTGTGTACGTAAGTGAATCACCAACTTTCGATTGGTGGACATACACCTGATTTGGCTTTCCGCAATGGGAATCGTTTGCTGTTTGGGGAGAGTTGCTCCATATAGTCCATTTGAGCTCGGTGTTTCTCATCTTCAAGGGCTTTGCGTAGTAGATGGTTGGCTATTTTTAACCGCTCCTTTGAGTCAGGTGATATGTGCGTAGCAATATTCAATATTCCTGGGAACACGACTGCTTTTGTAAAGTTTATAAGCTGTAGTTATTGGAGTCGAATGTTTTGCCGCTAGTGACATTATGGGATATGGGATAGTGACATATGGGAACTTTCGTACTTCCTGTATTTAAGCCAGTCAGTTTTTCTAGAAGTTAAAAAGTGTGGGCGCTCCGAGTACTGTGGGTGGTCATAAAGGTGAAGAAGGATTGGCGAGTGATCCGATGATAGATGTGCTCCACACAAATCTGAGCCTGTGGCACTCTTGTAATAGCAAAATCAACCAAGTCTGGTTGCTTCTTTGGATCTGTGGGCCAATATGTAGGCCAGCCGGAGAAATAAAGTCAAGCTTGTTTCGTGGTGTTATTATAGAGTTATATAGTTGTCTTCCTTTTGGGTTGATGAGTCGGGATCCAACTGCTATGAAGCGGTCACCTAGTATGTCGAAGAAAATTACAAATTCTGCCTCAGAAACGGGCAGTATACTGCGGCTAGGCTTAAATAGCCGCTTTGTATTTCGATATAAATTGTTGTGGCCTGTAGGTAAATTGTAGCAAATGATGGCAACGGATAGTGCCTTATGCGACGCTTTATCAGGCTGCCAGTACCTCCATGAGCCTTACCGTCGGGATGTTTGGTCGCATAGAAGTTGTAGCCATTGAGATGAAAATAATTTTTGTTTGTTAGGTGATTCTCTGATATGAGCATGGCGTCAATGTCATGTTGATTGAGGAACTGCAGGAGCTCGCATTTGTGCTCTGAAATGCCATTCGCATTCCAGAAAAATATTTTTAGTGAAACCATTTAAGTTGATTTCTGTTTGATTAGTAATTCCAGGAGGAGATTTTAATTGCGCATAATTTCCTGCATCGTTTATTGTATTGCTACCATTGTATTTGTTAGAGTTGCCAGAATTGATTCAATCCCACTAGGCAATTGGGATGGATTTGCAGTGGTATGTTGGGTAGTAGTTTCTGGCCCCTGTTGCGATGTCTGACGATTCATTATTCCTGCAGTGGTTTGTTTAGAGACTGAGGCGTACGACTCGTTGGTGTAACTTAACGCCTTAGCAAAAGATACTCCTGGAATCGTAGTTGATGGTATGTATGTAAGATGGGAAGGCAGGATAGTGAGAATGGCGGAACACCTACAAGTAGAAGCAGCATCGCCATCAGTACTCGGTACTCATTTTGGCTTTAAGCAGTCAGTAAAAATGTACTTAGTTGCCAGTAGTAAGTTGTCAGCCGCACTAAAAACACAGTCGTCAGCCGTAAAGAAAGAAGCAGAAGTCAGCAGTCAGCAGAAGAAGCAGAGAGAAGCCGTCAGAGAAGTAAGCCGTCGAACCAGAGTCCATTAGCTGCATATGCTAATATTCGCCATCATCATTTTACCTTATATTCCTATTTTAAACTATATCATATATCTTGGTATCGTTACCAATAATAAACATTCTATAATACACAAGATCACATTTGGGGGCTCAACCTAAAAATTTTTAAAGCTGTAAAAAAAAACGGCTGTGAAAAAGGTGACAAAAAGTGCGTGAAAAGTGGCATGCATACTCATATGTACATTAAATTCAATTAAAGTTGCATGAGTGCCAGAAAAACGAGATCAAAGGTCCAAGACCAAAGCCGAAGCCAGTGCGAGTGAGTCAGTTTATTCTAAAAGGAAAGGCGCCAGTAGTCTCAAGGACAAAGAAGCCGTCAGTTTCAGCGCGATCGACGCTAACGAAAATGAATAACAAAGAGGACAAAGAAACCGTTACAAGTGAGCACGCACTGACAATATCATATGAGGCGATGTTGCCAGAAATGACCGAGGGTACAGAGAAAAACAAGAAAAAATGCAAGAAGAAACGAATAGAACCACAACAGCCGAAAACAGCGTTACCATGCAACAGCTAGTGCAACTATTGACCCTGAAATGCCAAACGGTAGACAGCAGCAAAGAAGAAGGCAAATTGGTGGTGGAAAATTATTCCGGAGTTTGACGGTGAAAATATGCAAGTGGAAAAGTGGTTCACAAATTTTGAATTAAATGCAGACGCGTACGGTTTGAACGAAAAACAAAAGTATGTTCAGGCACGAGCCAAGATGACGCGCACAGCAGCATTGTTTTTGGAGTCTACGTTCATATACGAGTACAAATCGTTGCGTGAACAGGTGATCGATGAATTTCAACGAGGCAAAATTTGCAGTGCCGAAATTCACAAACAATTAAGTGCTCGCACAAAGCGCAAAGAAGAACATTTTCATGAGTATTTCTTGCAAATGAAGAGCATTGCAGCCCGTGGAGTGAATCGTTAATTCGATATGTTGTGGATGGGCTAAATCTTAAAACTGATTTTAAATACAATTTGTATAGCTGCACATCGTTCAAAAAATTGCGAGAGAAATATGAAGTTTACGAAAGTGTAGCGGAAACAAACGAGAAAGTGTACGCAGAGAGAAAACAAGTTGTACCAAACAAATACAGCAACAAAAATTCAAATGTAAGAAGCGAAAGGAAGCGGCATTGTTTTAATTGTGGTGCAGTGGATCATTTGCGCAAGGACTGCAAAGCTGAAATCAAGTGCTTTCGTTGCAATAAAACTGGGCATATGTCAACAGAGCTCACATCTTCGGCCGGCGTAAATGTTGTATATGAAGCAAAGCGTCTCAGGGAGATAAAAATTAATGATGCAGTGGTCAATGCACTTGTCGACACCGGGGCAGACGTCTCAATAATGAGAAAGGCAGCACTAAACAAAATCGGCGGCGCCAAATTACAAAGCAACGTGGCCACACTTCGAGGCTTGGGCACTAACAGGATACGCCCGGTGGGTCAATTTCTAGCAGAGGTGGAGATCGACAATATGAAGGTGTTACACAAGTTCTTGGTAGTGGTTGATGGTGACATTGGATGCGACGCGCTGCTTGGGTACGACTTTCTATCAAAGTTTAATGTCACGGTGACGGCGGCTGGACTTAAGTTTGCCCCCCCTGCTGGGGAGGAGACTCAGGAGAATAATCATAAGTATTTATAATGTAGTTGAGACAAATACTGATCCTGAAATACCTCCCCAGTTCAAATCAGCTGTACAGTCAATGATATCCGAGTTCAATGCGACCGAGAAGACTGCTGGGTGTCCGATCGAACTCAAAATAGTTTTGGAGGACAACATCATGCCCTTTCGGCATGCACCAAGCCGCATTGCCATCAATTAAGAATCAGCAGTGAAGCAGCAGATCGACGAGTGGCTGGCCGCAGGCATAATCCGGCGCTCGTCATCGAACTTCGCCAGTCGTATTGTGATAGTCAAGAAGAAAGATGGAACCAATCGGATTTGCGTTGACTATCGGCAGCTCAACAATATTGTTCTACGAGATTGTTTCCCAGTGCCAGTGGTCGACGATGTTTTGGCCAAGCTGCAGGGCGCTAAATTTTTTACTGTAATGGACCTGGAAAACGGATTTTTTTACGTCCAGTTGAGGAGGAAAGTAGAAAATGTACAGCCTTCATCACAAAGCAAGGGCTATTCGAATTTAACAAAGCACAATTTGGATTCCGCAATTCACCAGCGACTTTTATCCTATTCGTGAACTATGTGTTCCAAAATTTAATAAACGATGACATTTTGGATCTCTATATGGACGACATCTTTATTTATGGATCGACAGCAGAGGAATCTCTCAAGAAGATTAAGATAGTTTTTGACAAAGCAGCTGAGTATGAGCTAAACATTAAATGGAAAAAGTGCCAATTTCTGCAGACAAAGATCCATTTCCTTGGCCACACAGTGGAAAATGGACACATAACGCCTGGAATTGAGAAGACGAAAGCCATTTCCAAGTTTTCGGTGCCATATAACGTCAAGACTGTACAGTCATTCCTGGGATTAACGGGCTATTTCCGTAAATTTATAAAGGGATACTCCACAATTGCAAAGCCGTTGACCAACCTTCTACGTAAGGATGTTCCGTTCAAGATGCACCACCCAGAACTGCAAGCGTTTCAGCAACTTAAAGATGCATTGGTCAATGCACCTGTGTTGCGCATATATCAGCAAGGTGCGAAAACGGAGATACATACAGACGCATCTAATGATGGTCACGTCAGAAGTCTCAGCCCGTATAAAAGCAGCTCAACAAAAAGATTGTATGATCGAAGCTATTTTTGAGACTCTAAGCAGCCACCCCTGTGACAATTTTAAAATCAAAGGAGGATTGCTGTTTAAGTCGATAGAAGGAACTGATCTGCTGGTTATACCGAAGTAGATGGAAGAAATAATTGTCGACGCACACAATGTTGGACACTGGGCTGTTCAAAAGACAACGCACTTGATCAAGCAAAGCTATTGGATACCACATTTGGAAGGAAAAGTTGCTCATGTTATCGCCAATTGAATTAAATGTATTGTCCACAACAAACAGTTGGGTAAAAAGGAAGGCTTTCTTCATCTCGTCGAGAAAAGAGGAGAGCCATTTCACTCATTGCATGTTGACCATCTCGGACCTATGGACGCCACAGCGAAGCAATATAAATACATTTTTGCTATAGTCGACGCATTTAAAAAGCTCGACAGCTGGTCGGAAATCTTCGGTAATCCCAGCCGCATCATCAATAACCGAGGGTCTGCGTTTACATCTTCAGCTTTCGAGGAGTACATGAGCAAAAATGTTATCGAGCATGTTTGGAGCACCACCGGAGTGCCCAGAGGAAACGGCCAAGTAGAGCGCGTTAATCGGTCGATACTACAAATCATATCCAAGCTGTCATCAGAGAGTCCTGAAAAATGGTTTAAGTTTGTGGCTAGAGTACAGAAGGTCATAAACAGCACCATTCATGTATCAACGAAGAAGTCCCCATTCGAACTCATGTTTGGCGTAAAGATGAGAACTACGGCCAAAAATGAGGTGTTGCAACTGCTGGAAAAGGATATATGAGACAACTTTGATGAAGAAAGGCAGAAAATAAAACAAGCAGCGAAGGAGGACATACAGAGAGCACAGGAAATATACAAAAAGCAGTTCGTTAAAAGCGGAAGAACGAATATGGTTATAAATTGGGTGACCAGTCGCAATCCGCCGAACACAATTCGTAGTCGGGAGAAAGCTAGCCAGCAGCTATCTGGGACCATATGAAATTACAAAAATTAAGCGTAACGGGCGATATGAAGTGCGCAATGCTGCAGACGTCGAAGGGCCGAATAGCACGGCAACTAGTTGCGATAATATGCGGCTTTGGCGCTATATCGCAGATAACGAAGACTCGTAGTCATCGGAGACCGATGACTAGTACAGGATGGCCGAATGTAAGATGGGAAGGCAGGATAGTGAGAATGGCAGAACCCCTAGAAGCAACATCGCCATCAGTACTCGGTACACATTTTGGTTTTAAGCAGTCAGTAGAAATGTACTTAGTTGCCAGTAGTAAGTTGTCAGCCGCACTACAAACACAGTCATCAGCCGTAAAGAAAGAAGCAGAAGTCAGCAGTCAGCAGAAGAAGCAGAGAGAAGCCGTCAGAGAAGTAAGCCGTCGAACCAGAGTCCATTAGCTGCATATGCTAATTTTCGCCAACATCATTTTACCTTATGTTCCTATTTTAAACTATATCATATATCTTGGTATCGTTACCAATAATAAACATTCTATGATACACAAGATCACATGTATGGCAAGTTTTGTCGGATGACTGGATTTCGAGCTGCGGATTTAACTCTTTATAAAAAGGGCAACGTAGGGTACAATACGTTTTTGTGTGTCCATATTCCTGGTAGTTTTGCATTGGACAGGTCCATTTCGTTTGTGCGGTTCCTCAACGGTGATTTTACGGTGCAGTAGATATTGCAGCTTGTAAATTGGGTGAACTTCGTTTTTATTTATAGGCATACAGTTAGGTGTCAGTTCTACCTTGAACATTGGTTGGGGAATTTTATTTCTATTTATTATGTACATTGAATTTGTTTTCGCCAATTTTGTACAATTTGCCTGACGCACATAAATAGGTGGCGGCTTTAGTTGCTTGGCCTTAAACTGAGAATCGCGAATCTATTGTTTTTCAGCGCCTTAGTTGGGTGCGTTGTGTCTCTTAGTTGCTTGTGGGCTTAGTTTTCGTCTAATTTGCACATAGGGATCCAGTAAAGTCTGTATTAATGCTCCGTTAGCGCTTTGCATACTATTCGGCTGGGAGAGGGGGAGGTCGCAGTGAGTTGACAATACCGAGCGCTGAGAGACTGCTGTTGTTGTTGTAGTTGTCGTTGTCGAATACACAGTTGTAAGTGAGGGCATTGTACTCGTCGTTGTTGTTATCAACAATTCATTGGTAAGACGACTGTAGGGGTCTGGAGACGAGCACTGGGCACTCCATGACCCACTTTGCAATGTGCTGGGTGAGCATATTCACGCAGGGGAGAGAGAGCGTTCTCTTTCCGAATTAGCTTGCAGTAATGCAGTTGTTGTTGGTACCGTAACATCGAGTACGCGAATACAAAAGTACGCGTTGTTACGAAGTGATGAAAGTCGACGTTCGTCTTGTTGTTGTTGCTGTCGAGCACGATTCTGGCTCATTATACTCTGTACATAAAATGTACAAGAGTATATTACGACTGTAGGGGTCTGAAGACGAGCACTGGGCACTCCATGACTCACTTTGCAATGTGCTGGGTGAGCATATTAACGCAGGGGAGAGAGAGCGTTCTCTTTCCGAATTAGCTTGCAGTAATGCAGTTGTTGTTGGTACCGTTACATCGAGTGCGCGTATAGAAAAGTACGCGTTGTTACGAAGTGATGAAAGTCGACGTTCGTCTTGTTGTTGTTGCTGCAGAGTACGATTCTGGCTCATTATACTCTGTACATGAAATATACAAGAGTATATTAGGTTTGCGGGAGCTGAAAAATTTAACAGGCAGAAGGAGTCGTGGCAGACCCCACAAAGTATATATATTCTTGATCAGCGTGACAAGACGAGACGATCCAGCCCTGCCTGTCTGTCTGTCCGTCTGTCCGTTTGTCTGTCCATATGAACACCTGGATCTCAGAAACTATAAGAGCTAGAGATACCAAATTTTGCACAAAGATGCCTTATGTGTGTGCGCTATACGAGTTTGTTTTATTTTTTTGATTTTCCCCCACTTCCCCCCTATGGGGGTTTTCCCGATTTTCCATTCGTATTATCACCTATTTCTCGGAGACTATGAGACCTAGAGACACCAAATTTTAGTCCCAGATGCAATATGTAAATACGCAAAAAATGTGAGTTTTGGAATTTCCCTGCCTCCCCCCTCTCCCCCGCAATCCATAACTCCCTACATGAAATGTACAAGAGTATATTAGGTTTGCGGGAGCTGAAAATGTTACAGGCAGAAGGAGGCGTGGCAGACCCCACAAAGTATATATATAGTATTCTTGATTAGCATGACGATATGATCTAGCCGTATCTGTCTGTCCGCCTGTCCGTATTAACTGACCTGGATCTCTGAGACTATAAGAGGTAGAGACACCAAATTTTTCACAAAGATGCGTTATGTACTTGTATGTACGCTGTGCAAGTTTGTCTGTGTGAGCATGTCTGCAGTCAACAAAAGCACCGACATCAACAAATATATTGACGGATATAACTTCTTGTTAAATTGGTCTATAATAGTGAATCTTGGCATACGGACACATAATCACTAACAGGGGATATTTATACATTCCAAAATACACATTTTCTGCGTATTCACATAAATCATCTTGGATTTAAATTTGGTGTCCCTAGCTCTTAAAACCTCTGAGATATAGGCGATTATACGAATGGAAAATCGAAAAAAGCCTCATAAAGGGGAAGTGGGGGGGAAATCAAAAAAATAAAACAAATTAGCACAGCGTACACACATAAGGCATATTTGTGTACAATTTGGTGTCTCAGACAGACAGACAAAAGTTCGACTCGTCTTGTCATGCTGTTCAAGAATATATAAATTATAAGAGAGTATTTGGTTGGAGATATATTTTGTTTGTTTCCTCCATTTACATCTCTTTATTATTTAACTAGCGTCCTGTCCCTGCTTCGCACGGGTATTTTTACAAAAATTTTAAAAATTATACCTTTTATAACACACACACACTGAACACACATACACCCTTCTTTTTGCTATGAGTTACTTAGGAGTGAAATTTATTTTGGATATTATTTTAATTGTTGAAATATGCAAGTTAAATGCTTCTAGCCGTTAATTCAAACTTATTGTTCCATTCCCAATGTAACAAGATCGCGATGTGTTCGCATATTTCTATTTGACACAGTCAGTCCTTCGCAAACCTGAATAAACGAATGTGTTCTTAACTATAAAACGCAGTCATCGTTCTCTCTTTTCTTTACGTTCGTCGTGGCCTTACGTGTGTCGTTCGGTCTTATCCATTTGATATAGCTCATCACTGATTTTCTCAGTCCACAGATATTGCGCCAACATTAGGTTATGGGCCCAGGTCCAATAAAAGAAAATGAAAATGAGTCTTTATCAAATAAAAAAGTTAATTGAAAATAATTACGATGCGTGGTGTGTACAAATGCGCAGTGTACTCAAACACCAAGAACTGTGGTACGTCATAAATAGAGAGAGAAGTGAAGATTCGGAGGACTCAAGTAAATGGCAACTGGCCGATGAAAAAGCATTAGCATGCTTAATATTGAATGTAAAAACGTTGCAGCTAAACTACATAAAAAACGGAAATACAGCTAAAGAGGCTTGGAACAAGCTGCGTGATGAATAGAGCAAAAATGTGGTCAAAGTGAGGATCAGCAAGCATTCTATGCTGGTGCAACGACACAGCAACGAAAGAACAGAAAGCAAAATAGAAAATTCGCCGGCAACTCTTTCAATTGTGGTAAACGCTTATGCCCGCGGAATGCAAAGGGAAAAAGGCGAATTCGCAAGAACAGAAACCAAGCGAGAATAGAATTTCGTATTCCGTTTTCGCTGCTTTACATAAAGTAACTGTATCGGAAAATACATGGTGTCTAGATAGTGGTGCAACATCGCATATATGTTGCGAAAAGAAATTTTTTGTGCCATTTAAAGAGCAAACTGAAAAGATTTTGTTAGCTGCAAAAAATTTTATAGAGTCCAAAGGCGGACAGTGATTATAAAAACAAGTGAATGCGAATTTTTCAACGTCAACTGAAATATGTGCTATATGTGCCGTGTTTGCAAATGAATTTCTTTTCCGTCAGTAAAGCAATGTCCTATGGACGTTTGGTCCAGTTCAAAGAGAAACATGCAATTGTTAAAACCAAAAACAATTTTGTTTTGTTGCGTGCGCAGTTGTGTGACAACTTATTCATATTCAATAATATGATGAAACAAGCTCTGTTTTCAATGCATGAAAGAGCTATTGCTTGGCATGATCGGTATGGTCACCTTAACTTTCGGGCGCTTAAAGAAATGACTACCAGTGAGATAGTTAAGGGAATTGATTTGAAATAAATTCCAGTCGATATAAATTGTGACACTTGCAACAGATACAAAATAACGTCGGTGCCATTTCCAAAAGGTGCAAGCAACAGTGCTTCGGAACTATTGGAACTAGTTCATACGGACGTATGCGGTCCTATGAATGTACCGTCTGTCGGTGGCGCGAGATATTTTGTTACATTTATAGACGATATGTCGAAAAGAGTGTTTGTTTATTTTATCAAATCAAAGGACCAAGTGCTTGAAAAGTTTAAAGAATTCAAAAATCTAGTTGAATGTCAAACACAAAAGAAAATAAAGGCCATTCGCAGTGACAATGGTAGAGAATACATAAACAAACAATTTGATCAATATTTGAGTGATTGTGGTATAAAGAGACAATTAACCGTTCCGTACACACCGCAACAAAATGGTGTTTCTGAAAGGGCAAACAGAACCCTTGTTGAAATGGCGCGCAGTATAATGGTACATGCAAGTGTCGAGGAGTCACTGTGGTCAGAAGCAGTTGCAACAGCAGTCTATTTACGCAATAGATGTCCCTCCCGAACACTGAAAAATGGCATCACACCAATTGAAGTCTGGAGTGGTCGCAAGCCGTTTGTAAAACATTTGCGTACATTTGGTTAGCTTGCGTATGCGCTCGATAAAAAGCATCATTTCAAATTTCGACCTAAAGGTAAAATGTATGTATTCGTTGGTTATTCTCCTACCGCCAAGGCTTATCGGCTGTATGACAGAGATACAAAGCAAGTCGTAGAGAGATGTGACGTCAAATTTGTTGAAAAGAAACAATTATGTGTAGGAAATGAATCGAATACTAATGAATCAGTAACATATATCCTAGACTTTACACCAAAAGAAAGGATGGCAGAAATCGAAACTCAACAACAAGCAGCAGATGAAGATTCGGAACTTGACACTGATGAGAGTTTTGAAAGCTTCGATCACAGCAGCAACGAGTATGATGCAGAGGAAGCAGGTTCCTCGCACATTTCTGATGATGAAGACAACGCCGCAGGTCACCGTGGTCCAGGCAGACCGAAACTAATTCGCACTGGACAGAGAGGCCGGCCCCGCAAAGAATACAGCATATTGAACAACATCGCTGACCATAACATAGTAACCCCATTAGCAGTCAAACAAGCGCTTACAGGCCAACATTCGTTTGAGTGGGAGGAATTAATGAAACGTGAGTACGCTGCTCTAATTAAAAACAACACTTGGTCGTTAGTCGATCTACCTCCTAATGCAAAAGCTATAGGCTCAATGTGGGTATTCCGAATCAAAGGTGATGGACAAGGCAATATCGAAAGATTTAAGTCAAGACTTGTCGCAAAAGGATTCAGTCAGCAGTTTGGCATCAACTACACAGAAACTTTTTCGCCTGTCGTCCGTTATGAAAATATTCGCTTGTTGTTTGCCGCAGCAACTGAAAAAGAATTGTATCTACATCAATGCCTATTTAAACAGTGCCCTGAAAGAGGAAGTCTTTATGAAGCAACCAGAACATTTGACAGACAAAAACCAACCAAACAAGGTGTTAAAGTTGAACAAAGCCATATATGGGCTAAAGCAATCTGGTAGGGCATGGAATGACACACGACACGACGCTTTAAGGCAACTCGAATTCGAGCCTTCCAAAAATGGGCCGTGTCTTTATATAAATGTTAAAAACAACTCCTATAATTTGATTGCAGTTTATATCGACGATCTCATTATAGCATGTTCGAAGAAAGATGATCTTGAGAGGATTAAGAGGAAGCTTTGCGAAAGGTTCGAAATCCACGACAATGGGCCCATACATCACTTCCTAGGTATGGAAATTTGTCGACAGGGTGATCTTGGTGCTATTTCTGTGTGTCAGAAACAGTACATACTATGTCTGCTTGATAAATACAACATGAACGTGTGTCGTTCCGTGTCAACGCCCCTGGATCCAGGATTTCAAATTGATTGCGTCGAAGAAAAATTTACAAAGGCGGATACTACCGAGTATCAGTCACTGATTGGATCCTTAATGTACCTGGCTATATCTACTCGACCTGACATTATTCACTCAGTGAGCAAACTGGCTCAACGTAACTCCAATCCTCATATCGAACATATGTCGGGCGCTAAACATATTTTGCGATACTTGTCGACAACGGTCGATTTAAAACTTCATTATCGCAAAACTGCTCAACAACTGCATGGCTATGTCGATGCAGATTAGGCTAATAATAAGTTGGATAGAAAGTCGTACTCTGGATATGGCTTTTACTATGGCGGCTCAGCGTTTTCTTGGGAGTCCAAGAAGCAGGCATTGGTTGCCATTAGCAGCACTGAGGCGGAATATGTGGCCATGTCATCCGCCTCCAAAGAAGCTATTTATTTGCGTCGATTGCTAGAAGAAATCCGATATCATCCATCATCAGAGCTAATCGAAATCAACGGAGATAATTTGAGTGCACAACAAATTGCAACTAATGCGGTGCATAAGCGAACTAAACACATCGATATAAATTATCACCACAGTAGAGAAATTATAGCAAATAATGAAATTTGTATGAATTATGTTCCCAGTAAAGTGTAAAGTGTGGCTGATATATTTACTAAAAATTTGCAAAAATGTAACCATCAAAAATTTGTAAAAATGCTTCGTTTGAAAGAGTAAATTAAATTGTAAAGGAGGATTTAACTTGAGAGGAAGTTTGGAATATGCAAATTAAATGCTTCTAGCCGTTAATTCAAACTTATTGTTCCATTCCCAATGTAACAAGATCGCGATGTGTTCGCATATTTCTATTTGACACAGTCATTCCTTCGCAAGCCTTTCACCTGTCGTCGTTCTCTCTTTTCTTTACGATCGTCGTAGCCTTACGTGTGTCGTTCGGTCTTATCCATTTGATATAGCTCATCATTGATTTTCTCAGTCCACAAATATTGCGCCAACATTAATGATTTTTGGTTCGTTTTTAGATTTTTTTTTTGTTATTCTTTATTAGGTCAGAGGTTCTCTGTAAAAGATATTTGATGTTTTACTTTGTGGTAGCAAAATAAATGGATTTTCAGGAGGTCCGACCCGTGATAGGTCATCATACAGTAAAACATTGCTTTCGAATGTCGATCCCTACTAATTCGAAGGCTTGGGCTTGGCACTACCGGAAATTGAAGCCATATAAATGATCAAATGGGATCATCGGTATCCTCGTTATATGGGCTAGTTGACCAGTTGCTGGGCCGTTGATAATAGTTGCTACACTTAAATTGTCCTGCAATTCCTTAATAAGCAGCCTCGTCCCATTGCACATGTTTGGAAGGCTTTACTTTCTCAAAAGCATGATTGCAATTCCGAATTTTACCGTCGATTCATGTGGCGGCAGTCCAGAAGAGTTTAGTGAATTTAAATGTCTTCAATATTAATCACGGTGTCGATCGATTTGTAATATTTTATTTGACTGGGGGCTTTTTAATAATATTGCCTTAATATTTAAAGTGACAATGTTTCGAGGATTATTATGAACTGACAGCATGATATTCATGCTTTGGTTACATTATTGGCTTTTTAATAAGGATTCCATTCTTTTTTTTTCAAATATAATATAGCCCATGTTCACCGTTCCATTAAAAAGGTCCAGTTGATTCGGAGGCTTTTCAATTCAAACAAACAAACATACAAACAAACATACAAACAAACATACAAACAAACATACAAACAAACATACAAACAAACATACAAACATGCAAACAAACATACAAACAAACAATCAAATCTTTCCTCTTTATAATATTAGTATAGATTAGTTACTATGTATTATTCACTATTATTATCTGACCACTTCAGGAACTGGTTTAACCAAGCACTTGAGTGCCTTAGACTAATTAATTAATCCAGTTGTGAAGTACTATGCACCACCGCGCCGGTGTAACGCCGCTGAAGCGCCGCTGAAGAGGCCGTGCCAGCGCCGATGTGACGCCACTGCAGTGTCGGTGACAGAGGCGCTGTCATCGCTGATGCCTCGCTCACAGCAGAGGCAGCGGTACGTTTCAGACGTTTCTTTGCTGGTGGTAACTTCTCCTCTAGCTAAATGAAGGCCGTATTCGGTCTTCGTTAAAGCCGCTTCTGCATGGTGTTGTCCTCCACAAAAGTACTACCTTCTCTGCCACGTCACGTTCACTAATGCCGGAGATTCTTGTGCCACAGTCGGCAACCATGTTACTGTTTTAACAAGTAAAAAAGCTAAAGTCGGGTGTCCCGACTTTGAAATACTCTGTACATATGTTTAGAACATTTATAGAAATAAAAAAAATTAAGGGAATTAAAAAAAAAATTTGATCGATTTTACCTCTCTCGGTATTCGAACTCACGTAAAGGGTTTATAATTGCACATTTACATAGCAATTGCGTCTGTGTGAGTGTATATAAGACCAAGTAGTGCCCGCAGCTGTTGTTGTTGTTGTTACTGCTTTGCTCAGGCACACGAGACATACACAGACACACACATATACACACATACACGCATAATTGTTCTACACATATGTACAGAGTATTTTAAAGTCGGGATGCCCGACTTTAGTTTCTCTACTTGTTTTAATAATTTAATATTTAAAAAAAAATTTTTTTTTAATTTTTCTTTTTTTGTGGAGAGTACAGGCTATTTTACTGTCGGGCTTTCTCGACTGTAGCGTTCTCTCTTGTTTTATTCGTTATTGAATGAATTTTCCTATTATACTCTATTGTTGCTACAGGATAAGGTCGACAGTTTCGCTAAGTTGTCTTTCGAGTTTCATGCAACGCGCTATTTCTTTTAAAGTTCTATGTAAACCGCTCCACCTGTACGTTGGAGAGACTATGCAAGGGGGGTGTGTTTGAAATTCGGATGTTAAGATCAGTTGAACAACTGCAAACTTGGAGAATTTATCATTACACGTCAGAAAGTATTTTCGATCCGTAGAAAAGACATCGACATGTAAAATCTCTCCCAAATAAGATGGAGTGGGAGTTTCGCCCAATATTTGTTTCTTCGGATGACGGTCATATTTTGTCATTGAGCAGACCCTACAGTTCGCACCAATTTCTGCTGCTAATATGCTCATATTCTGAAAGAAATAGTCACGCAAAATTTGTTTAACACTTTCCTGCGCTGCTCGGTGGGCCCTATTGTGCTCCGCTGTTACTACTTCTCTTTGTTCGGATCAAGTCATGTTTGATGACGGCAAAAATGGGTAGCTCGCAATATATTGCGTTGACGACTCCCACATTCACCGATATGAGACCCGAATAACATGCCTTGTTTTGCTCTGAAAGAGCACGAATGTTTTAACGGAGGGAAAATCTTCAATCACGATTTGATTACGGAAAAGTTGACCGGTTTGTCAGTGGTGTCAGTAGTGTATGTTAAGGATTCTTCGCTATGAATTGTAGCAAGGTCCGAGCTTGGGGAATCATGGAGGGCGTTTATGTTTTGGCGTAACAAAGCATCGACCACATAATTCTCCATGCCACGCTTGTAAATTAAATTGGCGTTATGCTCATCAATAAAGGCCTTCCAGCGCTTTATTTTGACATTTGGATTTCGGTCAGAGACCGCAAAAGTTAATGGTTGGTGCTCAGGGATGATATTCAGATGCCTGACTCCGTACAGGTAATTCCGGAGGCTTTTTAGGGCCCAAACTATTGCTAAGAGTTCTCTCTCGTCAAGTCGAAAGGTTTCGTAAAATCAGGGTATCTCAACATCACATATTCGGACGCTAATATATCTTTGAGCCTTTCAAATGCTTCTAGCTGTAAGCTCGATCTGGACTTTCCTTGACTGGTTGGTACTAACTTTGCCATTGCCACCTTTCAGTATCTCTGTGCAATAGCGGCATAACTTTTTTTATGAAACATCTATAATAGCTGGACAAGGGGTGCAGGTGGCTTAAAATCTTGTATCGCCTTGACATGATTCCCCTTTGTTACGGAAAAGATGATTACGTCATCAACATAGACGTAACATGTTTTCCCAATTTGTTCCCTGAGTACGTTATCTATTGCTCTCTGAAATATTCTTGGGGCATTTTTTAAGCCAAACGGAAGCCTACAAAATTCGTACTTTCCATAGTTAACGGAGAAAGCGGATTTTTCCCTATATTTCTCTGCTAGCTCAATCTGATGAAACCCTGATTTTAAATCCAGTGTTGTATAGAACTGAGCTTTCCCCATATTTGAAAATATTGTGGAAATAGAAGGTATGGGGTATTTATCGCATATGGTTTTTTGATTTAATTTCCTAAAATCTATAAACATTTTTTTTTATGGCCAAGCTCATCGACACCTTTCTTATCAACAACCCCGTATATCAATTCGGGAGCAGGGACTTACTCCTAAAAAATTGCAAGTGTCGTCAACGAGTAAATCATCCTCCAATGCAGCAACCTCCTCTTCTTCCGCGGACCGATAGTTTTGATTGTCCGTGATTTGTCTCTGAACAGTGTAATTCACATTTTGACGGCTTTGTGCCGAATAAGAATTTTGCTTCCTATTCGATTGAAAACCAGCCTAAAGTTGATGGATCGACATCCATTGGTTTAGTTCCTCGGGTCGGCTGTTTCCGACCCAGGAAACGTTGTTTTGAGCTACCCGGTTGGAAACTTGTCACATTTTTCCATGCTAAACATGATGCGAAACACGTCAACAACTATCAGCTATAATAACAAAGCTATGGGCTGTATCAAGTTGAATTTCAACATGCCTACCTAAATATGAATGGACTATAAGGCGCCATAATAATTTTTGAGATAGTTGCGCATTGTGGTGGTCAAGGAGGTTACTTTTCATCCCACCTAGTACAATTGTTTTGGGCTTTTACAAAATGTGGATTTTTACCCTGATATGGACTTTTATTGCTGTTGTTTTGATAAGGAAGTAGACAGCTGCATGGCTTCATTCATAAGGTACGTTGAAAAGAATGGAATCGAATTGAATTGAGTTGAGTAATTGGAACATTGAAAATGAAATGAATTTGTATGAATATGAATGCATCTTGTGTCTCATAGCATACGACATTCATTGAAATGAGTTAGAATAAATGAAACGTAAAACGGAATGAAATAATTGACATCTCGGAAAACATTCGAGTTACTCTAGTTACTCTACTCTAGTTATTGTATAATCTGCTCACTTTGGTCCGATAAAGGCCGAAATTGAGGAATACAAAGCCTTTGGATATGCCATCACCAGTTATATATGGACAGATAATTATTTAAAAGCGTCATATTTGTCCTATACAATTCATTATGTGAAGGAGGGAGTTCCTCTGTTGCACAAAACAAGCTGCAAAATATATTGCATTCCAGCGAGTAGCGCGGCTTCGGAACGCACAACGGTAGGAATTTAGTAACAGAAAAGCGTTGTTTATTCTATTCCACCAATCCTAACAAAATTAACCAAATAATGTTTTAAATTCTAATATAGAACATGTAAAAAAGCTAAAGCCGCGTATCCCGACATTGAAATACTCTGTACATATGTGTAGAATAATTATGCGTGTTTGTGTGTGTTTTTGTATGCCTCGATAGCCTGAGCAAAGCAAGTAACAACAACAACAGCTGCGGGCACTGCTTGGTATCATGTACATATGGCTATAACTTCGGCTATATGGCTATAATAGGCCTATCATAGTGAAACTTAGCATACGGGCACATAATCACTAACAAGAAATATGGGTTATGAATACACATTTTTTGCTTATTCACATAAGGCATCTTGGAATAAAATTTGGTGTTCCTACGTCTTATAGTCTCCGAGATATGGGCGATTGGAAAATCGGGAAAAACCCCCATAGGGGGGAAGTGGGGGGGAAAAACAAAAAATTAAACAAACTTGCACAGCGTACACACATAATTTGGTGTCTCTAGCTCTGTGGCATACCCCTCAAAGTATATATATTCTTGATCAGGATGACAGGGCGAGTCGATATAGCCATGTCCGTCTGTCCGTCCGTCTGTATGAACGCAAGGATCTCAGAAAGTATAAGAGCTAGAACAACCAAACTTGGTATCCAGATTCTCCTAAGTCCGAGAAAGGACGAGTTTGTGTTTTTATACCCTGTACCTAAAGGGTACAAGGGTATATTAGTTTTGTGCGAGTGCACATGGAACACACAGAAGGAGGCTTGGTAGACCCCACAAAGTATATATATTCTTGATCAGCATGACAAGCCGAGTCGATATAGCCATGTCCGTCTGTCCGTCCGTCTGTCCGTCTGACCGTCTGTCCGTCTGTCTGTCTGTATGAACGCAAGGATCTCCGAAAGTATAAGAGCTAGAATAACCAAACTTGGTATACAGATTCTCCTGAGACCGAGAAAGGACGAGTTTGTTCATTTTTTCTGATCCACCCCCCCACTCCCCCCCCTATTAACGATTTTCTATAACTCCCGTAATTCTTGGAATTTTGAACTAGTCACATTAGGTTAGTAATTATATATCCGTATACCAAGTTTCATTATGATAGAATGATCGGAAAGAAAGTTATAGCCATATAACCAGGCCCAATGCACACATACATACATATGTACAAGTACACAAACACGCATAAGGCACGATTCTGATGTAAATGTAAATGTATGTATGCATGCATGGAATATTTTATATTTAATTTAGTTAATTAATTAAATTAATTTAGTTAATTAATTAAATTAAATTAATTAATTAATTTAATTACTTTTTTGTGGGGTGGTACAGGGTATTTAAGAGTTGAGCCTGCTCGACTTTAGCATTCCTTTCTTGTTTTTTCTGATACACCTCCCCACTCCCCCGCAATTCATGTTTTTCATAACTCCTGGAATTTTGAACTTAAATATGGCAAATACTTCCAGTTAGTGATTATGTGTCCGTATGTTAAGTTTCATCATGATTGGTAAATTTTGAAGAAATGTCAGGTTCTTTAATTGTATGCATTTCTTCAGTTTATTTACATACAAGTTATTAATCAAACAATATATATAAGAGAACTTAAAATAAGAATAACTTCCGCAATGCTGTGCTCTTGTCTATGCACACGTCTGCTCTCTTCGACGACTCAAACGATACTCCCCCTCTCCTCATACTTGACAGAAAGTTATAGCCATAAATAAAATCGCTGCCCATGCGCTGCCTGCAGCTCTGCCAGCAGCTGTTGTTGTTGTTGCTGCTTTGGTTCAAATTTGTGCTGCATACATACACGCATATAAAGACGCAGAGACACTATTCTGATGTAAATTTATTCTATTGAAATTGAGTATTGCGTTGAATATTTTATATTTAATTTCATTAATTAATTAAATGTTTTTAAATATTTTTATACCCTGTACCCAAAGGGTACAAGGGTATATTAGTTTTGTGCGAGTGCACATGGAACACACAGAAGGAGGCTTGGTAGACCCCACAAAGTATATATATTCTTGATCAGCATGACAAGCCGAGTCGATATAGCCATGTCCGTCTGTCCGTCTGTCTGTCCGTCTGTCTGTCCGTCTGTCTGTATGAACGCAAAGATCTCCGAAAGTATAAGAGCTAGCATAACCAAACTTGGTATACAGATTCTCCTGAGACCGAGAAAGGACGAGTTTGTTCATTTTTTCTGATCCAACCCCCCACCCCCCCCCCTATTCAAGATTTTCTATAACTCCCGTTATTCTTGGAATTTTAAACTAAAATTTGGTAGACACATCCAGTTAGTAATTATATATCCGTATACCAAGTTGCATTATGATAGGTTGATCAGAAAGAAAGTTATAGCCATATAACCATGCCCAATGCACACATACATACATATGTACAAGTACACAAACACGCATAGACACGATTCTGATGTAAATGTAAATGTATGTATGCATGCATGGAATATTTTATATTTAATTTAGTTAATTAATTAAATTAATTTAGTTAATTAATTAAATTAAATTAATTAATTAATTTAATTACTTTTTTGTGGGGTGGTACAGGGTATTTAAGAGTTGAGCCTGCTCGACTTTAGCATTCCTTTCTTGTTTTTATTTTCTTTTTTACCGGGTTGCCATTTGAATCATTCGAGAACTAAGTCTAAATTTTTCGTATTCTCATTCCATTCAATTCGTTTTTCTGCGTTTCGACTGAGTGCGACTGAGTTGTACATGTGTATACTCATTCATTCATATCAGTTTGCCTTTGCATTCTAATTCACTCAACTCATTTTGAGCATTGTACATTTGAATGTGGTTTTTTGCCATTCATGCAGCTGTCTATAAGGAAGCTAGGTGCGTTAATGAACAGGCTTCTGAATCTTTTCATTTGTGGTTGTAACAAAATTTGCAGCAACCTGTGCATACTCATTGCTGACATCCGCCTCCTGAGCTAGCGCCAAAGCAGACGGCAAGCCCTGTGGTTGAGCCGGGAATACAGCTGACTTAAGAGATTTTCTAAGACCTGACACGAATGAGTGGAGCGCGTCGGATCTAAATTGTTCGTTAGGGATAGTTTGTGCATCGTAAGACATGATTGTTTTATTTGTGATAAGAGCAAGGTTCTTCTCAATTTCGTCGTAATAATCTAGTAACGATAGCTCAACCTGTCGAATAGTGCTTAGGTTTTGCTGAAATACACGTATTGGTGTTTTATCAGCATAGGTAAAATCTAGACTTGTCTATAATGGCTCTAAAATCAAAACAGTGTTGTATGATGTTAATGTTCCACTTAGTACGCCTTTTATTTTGTTGCGAATGATACCAACTGCTTGATAATGCTTGGAACTACCATTGTATGGCTGGAAAACTTCGAATGTTGCTGTGGATCGTCAGGCAGCATATACCTTGCTTGCCGTCAAATTCCGGCAGGGACTTCCCATAGGGGGGAAGTGGGGAGAAAGGGTGGGTCAAAAAAAATGAGCAAACTCGTCCTTTCTCGGGCTCAGAAGAATCTGGATACCAAGTTTGGTTATTCTAGCTCTTACACTTTCTGAGATCCTTGCGTTCATACAGACAGGCGGACACACGGACATTTTATAAATCCCATAATCCCTCTCTCTGTAATTCGGCTTTTTGGCTTTAAACGAAAACACCTGTGCGCTATTTGGTGCTGCAGAACTGTCCAAGGGACTGAGCAGACTGCTGCCAGGAGTGCAAGGCGTGACGCCTGCGATCGGGTCCATTGGTGGCACCACTGAACGTTGGCTGCGTTGGAGTGGCTGCAATACTTGTGATTGCAGCATTCGGTGTGTTTCTGTTATCCGTCCGAAGCGCCGCAGTCCTATGTATGCATTAAATACGTTTTCTTTATGCATTTAATTAATTAATTCAATTAATTAATTTTTTATTAATTAAATTTTTTTAATTATTTAATTTTAATTTTTTTTTTGTGGAGAGTACAGGCTACTTTACTGTCGGTCTTGCTCGACTGTAGCGTTCTCTCTTGTTATAGCCATGTATGTAACACACAGAAGAAGACCCCACAAAGTACACATATTATTTATCAGGATGACGAGACGAGTCGATTTAGCCATGTCCGTCTGTCCGTCCGTCTGCATGAGCGCAAGGATCTCAGAATGTACAAAAGCTAAAATTACCCAACTTGGTATTCAGGTTCCTCTAAGCCCTAGGCAGGTCAAGTTTATTTGTATACCTTGTACCCAAAGGGTACAAGTAAGTAAGTAAGTGTAAATGTATGTATGTATGCATGTTGCACGAAGATGCGTTATGTGTGTACGCTGTGCAAGTTTGCTTTAAATTTTTGATGGTGGTTGTTGCGGGTACGGTGCATATAAAAACTAACAAATCGGAATTTAACCTTACAAATGTTGTACACATTCCGGAGTTACAAACAAACATTTTCTCAGTGGCTAAAGGGGCTGAAAATGGACTACAAGTAATCTTTTATAATAAATGTGCGATTTTAAAATCAATCGGTGAAAACTTTGTTATTACGGTGGCAAATAAACAAAATGGTTTATATTTTTCAAAAATATCTACAATTTGGTGAATTTAGCAGCGAATGCCCGTCTTTGCTGGGTTAAGTAAAATGTGCTTATAATTATAAGTTTATTTACTATATGATATTCTTCTTTCGACGCTCTCTAAAGTTTTTTAAAGAGTTCATTTTCCAAATAGCAAATATAGTAAAATAAGTACTATGTATGGTTATACGTACATACATACATATGTACATATCTTCGTTACGCACCGGGCGGACTGCCAGTCCTGACTTAACTGTGTGCTTCCTCAGCACGTTGTACGCACGGTCGAGTTATCCCTGAAAAGTCCGACGCCGGACATTTAAATTTGATTTATAATTCAGGTGGTCCCGCCAATATTGGAGCGTTCGGCAACGCTGATATCTACATACATTTAAATTTTTCATGCAGGCGGTATCCGCCTATATACTGTAGTAGGATAAGTATATACATAAGAACTCTGGCAACCCTATCAGCCGTTTTCCCGATCTCGCTGTACCCTGTAGCTCGAGCAATTCGCTTGAGCTCAGTCTCTGACGAGTCACCGAATAAAGAAGACGTCTTTTGTAATTGTGCAGAGTGTTGTGTTCTCTACTACGTTTTGCCTTCCACAAACTCAGAAGTGGGATTAACGCCATGAATAGTACCAATTTCAACATTTTTCCGGTCAGCAGCAAGAACTGAGCGTCGTCTGCCAGCCGCAGCATGACAACCAAGATGGCGTCACCACGGCGTCGCATGACCTTCTAGAAATTATAAAGAATTTGCAAGCAGAAGTAAATGCGAATAAAATGTTGCTGTTACAATTTCGAACGGAGGCAGGCAAAAATATTACGCGTCAAGCGGCGAGCCATAGCAACGCCAGCAACATCCAAAGGGACGGCATAGCAAGCAACGACGACGCCAGTAACGGTAAAACTACCAGTGAAGATGGCAATAGCGACAGAGCAGCCGACGCTGACACCGATAACGGCAACACACACGACATCGACGTCAGCAGCAGCTTAAGCACCAACGAAATGGAGATGCAACGAGTGAGCGAATACGAAAGATGCCAGACAGTGAAAAATATATCAACTGCATTCGCTTTCGCAAAAGAAGCTTCTGTTGAATTTGATGGCAACTCTTGTGCGCGCATTTGGATAAATCAGCTCAAGAACATCGCCCAGATTTACGAATAAGATGATTGCAGTCTTCGCATGTTGTTCATTGCCAAGGTGAAGGGAAACGCTCAACGCTGGCTACATTCAAATTCAACACGTATGCTTCAGCCCATCAATAGGCTTTGCGATCAGCTAATTATGGCTTTCGGAGAGGAAACATCAAAATCAGAAATAAGACGCAAATTTGAGCGCAAATGGCACCAAGACGAGAAGTTTGCCATGTACATGGAGGAAAAATTGGTGCAGGCGCAGTCCATCAACGTCGATACAGATGAGCTTATGGAGCAAATCATCGAAGGCATCCCATCAAAGAGCTTGCGCGATCAGGCTCGCATACAACGCTTCACTGGGCCGGAGGAGTTGCAGAAGGCATTCGCCAACGTGCGTCTCTCAAAACAGGTACCAGCAGGTGGCGCAAACAGGGAGCCATCGTCCATGTCTGGGGCCAGCTACGATTCGCGCTGCCGAAACTGCAACTCAAAGGGTCATTTTGCCAGAGATTGCCGCAAGCCAAAGCGGACAGCCGGATCATGTTTCGCTTGCGGTCAGATGGGTCATTTTGTGGGGCAGTGCTCGCAGAAGAACAGTTTGAGCGGTGCTAATAAATATGTAAGGTATTTTAAAATACACTTTTTAAATAATATTAAATATGCCCTCATTACACAATGCCTCATAGACTCTGGTAGGGCCATTTCTTTTGTAAAAAGGTCATGCATACCAAATGAAATTTCTTTAGATTTAGTTTATAATTCATACTTTGGGCTGAATAAAAGCCAGTTAAATGTCTTTGGAAAGATTTCTTGCTTTATGTTTAAAGGATTACTGAAAATAAATTTTGATTTAATTGTTGTTGCGAATGAGTCTATGAGTCATGATGCGATGGATTTAAATATATTAGTCCAGACACCCTTGCGACTATTGAATTAAAAACAAGATAGAACGCTACAGTCGAGCAAGCCCGACAGTAAAATAGCCTGTACTCTCCACAAAAAGGAAAAATTGAAAAAAAAAAAAAAATTTTTTGTAAATTAAATTATTAAAAAAAATGAATGAATGAATTAATTAAAATAATTAATTAAATTAAATTAGAATACATGTTTATGTTCTGTTCACAAAAGTGAACAAGAGCTCAGAAGTTAGCATAGGGAGCACAAGCAGTAGATAGGCTAAACAACAAATCTCGGTCTAAAAATAGCCGCATGCAGCAGTGGTACAGACCAACGCATAGTAGATAACAGAAAATGCATAGGCAAATAGGACCGCGGCAGCGTTTAAGGGTGGGTGCACACTGCGTTTAAGAAAGGTGTATAATCATAAGCTTTTTTATGATTCCAAATATGCGAAATTATGTTGGCGAAATAATTGCAAAATAAGCGAAAACGAAATTGTTCAATTTAAAAGAGGTACACAAATGTTTGTTTTGCATAGGTAGCGATCGCCGAGATTTACAAAGTTTATGCTGGTAGACGGAAAGCTAAGCTTCTCTGTACCAGATGCGATAACGAAAAAACGAACTTGACTTGCAGAGTTAGCGACAATAATATGCAAATTTATGGCAAGCAACAAAAGGAAACGTTAAGTGCTCGGCTTGCTATGCAAAGCAAGTGACAAGAAAACGAGCACTTTGCATTGAGTTATTTACGTTACTTATTAACTATGATGTGCTGCTGGTTTTGGCTGTTTTTGGCCGGATGACCAAACATACTCCCCCTGTTGAAGAACCAGGGTCTTCAACAACATCTTGTTTCGGCAGCGGGCATAATTTGCGAACGGCTCGCCGAATGGTTCCAGTGGAAGTCCTCAATTCTGCAACTCTCGACACGCCATCTGCGCCGCTGATGAGGCTGACCACCCTTGCTAATGGCCATTTGAGGGGCGGCAAATTCTCGTCCTTGACCAGAACGACATCATCAATGGAGAGTCCAGGCTGCGACACTCGCCATTTTGAGCGCTGTTGAAGAAGCGTCAAGTATTCTTCACGCCAGCGAGCCCAAAATATCTGCTGGTAGTACGTCACGCGCTGCCATCGATCCAGCCGATTGAAATTGAGCTTCGTCAGATCAGGCTCAACGTACGTTGACAGCGGAGCAGCACCAAGAAAATGAGCTGGAGTCAAGACATCGAGATCTGCTGGATGTTCTGAAAGGGATAACAATGGGCGAGAATTAATAATTGCCCCGATATGGCATACAAGCGTGCGCAGTTCATCAAATTCGAGCAGCGATAGTCCGACGGATCTGTAGAAATGATGCTTGGCAGTCTTTACAGCCGCTTCCCATAGACCACCAAAGTGAGGCGAGCGCGGCGGAATGAAACGCCAATCAATACAGTCAGCAAGGCAAAATTCTTGCACAGCCTGCAGGTGCTCGCTGGATTCAAAAAGACGCTTTAGCTCAGTCATCTCGTTCCGTGCGCCAACGAAATTTGTAGCGTTGTCAGACCAGATCCTCGTAGGTCGACAGCGCGTCAAAATAAAGCGTTTAAGTGCATTTAAGAATGCTCCGGTGGTTAAATCCTTCACCAACTCCAAATGCACAGCTTTGGTGGCGAAGCAAATGAAAATGCAAATATAGCATTTTATTGGTGCCTTATTGCGGACCTCGCTTTTGTAGAAAAACGGCCCACAAAAATCCACACCAGTGACCATAAAGGTATGTGAAGCATCAACTCGATCCTTTGGCAGGTCAGCCATAACATGCTCCACAAGACGAGGCTTGGCTCGAAAACAAATGGTGCATTTGCTGACTACGCTGCACACTGCTTTCCGACCGCCAATTGGCCAATACTGCAACCGAATTGAGGCCAGCAATGCACGAGGTCCAGAATGCAGATTACGGACATGGTAGTGCATAATGACTGAACGCGTGACTGCATGACGCCTTGGAAGTATAATTGGATGCTGGGCTTCAAAGTCGAGCGCAGAGTTACTTAGACGGCCACCAACGCGCATCAATCCAGAGCTGTCGAGAAACGGAGATAAAGAAAGACAGGAGCTAGACGATTTCAAAGTGTGTCCGGCCTGCAAGGTCTTGTATTCGTCCCGAAGCGTAGACATTTGAATTGAGCGCATCAACAGCAGTGTACCATGACGGATGCAGTCCACCGATAGCCCAGGAATTCGTACACGGTGCAGGAACTTGTATACATATGCAAACACGCGCTGCAGCTTTCCAAATGTGTTAACATATTTGCATTGCTGTGCAATGTCTTCGCACAGTGTGGTGCTTACAAACACTTTAGAGCGCTGCTCAGGAAGCGACGAGGCGGAAATGCAAGACTCTGGCCAAGAAGATTTATCTTTCGTCAGAAATGCGGGACCATGTAGCCACAAGTTGGACTGGACTAATTCGCTGGGCAAAGCTCCACGTGAAAGTATGTCCGCAGGATTCAAATCGGTTGGAATATATCGCCATTCCATGCCAGAGGTCAACTCTTGAATAGTTGCGATGCGATTGGAAACGAAAATTTGAAACCTGGATGGCTCGCTGCGAATCCAAGATAGCGCTACTGCAGAATCAGACCAACAATAAAACTTGCAGCCGAATAACTCCATACGAGATATTTCGTTTATGAGTTGTGCCAGCAAAACGGCTCCGCACAACTCTAGTCGGGGCACGGTCAACGATTTGAGTGGCGCCACACGAGATCTGGAACACAGCAGCTCCGCACGAGATTGGCCTTGCGTGGTCGAAATGATGTAGACGCAAGCTCCATAGGCATCTATGCTGGCATCACTAAAACCATGCACTTCAATGGAAACACCAGCAGAAAGTGCAAGCCTTGGAAATTTCAGCTGCTTTGTGCGCTCAAAATCTGCAATAAGATTATGCCAAGATGTTGTCAATGATGCTGAAAGGCTTTCATCCCAATCAAGCCTTTCTCTCCAAAGCGCCTGCAGGAATATCTTAGCCTTTGCGATTACTGGTCCAATAAGGCCAAGCGGATCATAAAATCTGGCAATAGTTGACAAAACAATGCGCTTGCAAATTCGACCAGATGTCAATGCTGGCAGAAACGTGAAAATGAATAAATCCGTCGCAGGATCCCACGACAGTCCTAGAGTTTTTGTTATGTCGCTGCCATCATCAAACTTAACTAGAGTTTCTTTGTCCTCTTCCGGAACTTGTTTGAGCACATCAGGATTGCTGGAGCACCACTTCCTTAGCTTGAAATTAGCCTTGGCAAGTAGCCCTGTGGTTTGTCTCATAATTTCTATGACTTCGTTTGTAGAAGCACCACCAGTGATTAAATCATCAACATAAAAATCGCGGCGCAAGATATCGGAGCCAATAGGAAATAGCTCATGCTCATCTTCAGCCAGCTGATGCATAGTGCGAACGGAGAGAAACGAGGCAGGCTTTGTACCGTAAGTGACGGTATCAAGACGGAAAACTTGAATAGGCTTTTGAGGCGAGTCACGCCATAGAATGCATTGAAAATAGCTATCCGGATTTGATACTCGCACGCAGCGGTACATCTTGCAGATGTCTCCTGTTAAAGCGATAGGAAACGTGCGAAATCGAAGAAGCGTGTTTGCGAGCTTTGACTGAATGGAAGGACCAGCCATTAGGATGTCATTTAAAGAATGACCAGAGGATGTGGATGCGGAACCGTCAAACACGACTCTCAACTTTGTCGTTGTGCTGTCCTCCTTCAGAACGCAATGGTGCGGCAGGAAATACTTGCACAAATTTAGCGAAACTGGCGATACAAGCGACATATGACCCAACTCTAAATACTCCTTAATGAATGCAGAGTACTGTGCTTTGAGAAGTGGATTGCGTTCTAACTTTCGCTCCAAGTTTATGAACCGACGATAGGCTTGCGTATAGGAATCGCCAAGCAGATCTGTGCTGAACTTTACAGGCAACCGGACGGAATACTCGCCAGTACGCAGGCGCCTGTAATTAGCCTTGAAATGCTCCTCGCAGTCGAACTCTTCTTTTGTAAGTTTTACAGCCGGATCGACACCACTTTCGAGTTCCCAAAAAGAGCGAACCATCTGCTCGATTCGTGTATTGCAATCCTGTGTAGACGGAGACTTGGATGCAACCAAAGCAGATTTCTGACGCTGCGAGCCACCTCCAGTAACTATCCAGCCCAAACGAGTCTTTTGCAGAAGTGGCAGGCCATCAGCCAGTTTAATCTGACCTACGCACAACAACTCGTAGAATAAATTGGCACCGATAAGCATATCAATTTGCTGTGGCTTGAAGAACGCCGGATCAGCTAAGCGGACATTGCTTGGTATATCCCAATGAGATATGTCAACCGTGAAATTTGGTTGGTTCTCAGTAATGGAAGGAGCGACCAAAGCAGTAATATTTGTGGAATAGTCAGTGACCAATGATTGCAAACATAAGTGCACAGTGCAACCATCAGACTTGAAACTGACGTCACCAAGACCAGACACAGAGGCCGACGACTTGGTCTTTCGAAGTTGGAGCCGGTGAGCGAATCGCGAAGTTATAATGTGCAACTGTGATCCGGAATCGAGCAGTGCACGGCAGGGTACCCAAGTCCCGGCGCGATTTTGAATGCTGATGACAGCGGTGGCCAAGAGCACAACATCTGAGCCGAGATTTTGGGCAGGCAATGAAGCAAGCGATGATGGCGAAACAGCTGCGAGAGCGCTACGTGGCAGTAACAATGAAGACGGCCGCGAGTGTAAGTCAGAAGCGGACGATTGCTCAGGCATCAAATTTACGGCAGCTGAGTTATTAAAATGCAATAAACTGTGATGTTTGGCACCACAGGTTCTGCACGATCCAGAATTGCAAGTTCTCATTCTGTGTCCCTTTCTAAGACAATTTATACACAGAGAGAGGCGTTTCGCTTCCTTTAAACGAAGTACAGGCGACAAATTACCAAAAAGTGGGCAACTGTATATTTCGTGTGCATTATTGTAACAAAACAGACAACCATTTGCGGATGGGTTAGTGGCGACAAACGAGCGTTTGGTGTTAGTGTTTTTATTCTTTCCCACCTGATAATTCGACGAATATGATGCCATTGCATGCTCGATGTTTTCCAATTTTTGGCACCTGCTATCCAAGAACGTCGCAAATTGCTCCCATGACGGTATAACGTTTAATGGGGCGGCTTCCTCCCACTTTGCCTGCGTCGCAGCATCCACCTTGCCCAAAATTGTCTGAACGACGATGCTGCCAGCTACATCTTGCATATTGCCCAAACTCAACAGTGCACGCATATTTGCGTTGACTTTGTCGGACAACTCTCGCAGCTTGCTTGTAGTTTCAGCCTTTTTAATGCCCAAAATCTCGGAGATGTGTGCCTGGAAAATAAGACGCTTATTGTTAAACCGCTTGTCGAGTAGGTCTAACGCCACTGAATAATTTGCACCACTTATCTCAAGCGCACGAATCGTGTCCAACGCAGATCCTCTTAAGCTTGACCTCAAATGCTGCAACTTTTCCACATCGGAGAGATCTGGATCCTTGGCGATCACTGATGTGAACATCGAAGCGAAATCTGCATATTCAGTATATCCACCACTGAATGTAGGCAACTTAAGCTAAGGCAAACGAGACCGGGTTATCACAATGGTAGACTGATCATCTTGCCGAAGCGTCGAATACGGCGGCGCGCCAGATTGCATCCTTTGTATTGCATTTAGCAGGCGGCCCTCCAAGCAGACCACCAGCTCAGCAAAGTTGCAGCGCAAACTGCTGCCAATCTCGTCAAAGTCCAGCTCCTCTAATTTGTCATGCACCAAATTAAAAGAGGCCTGAATACTTTACAGCATTTCCACACGTTTTCGCAGCTCACTTTCTGAAATATTGTCAATTTCACAATCATTTATTTTATTTTGAATAGAAAGCGCCCTTATAAAACTCAACATTATTGTTTGTAGCCTGCACTGCATTGCCCACAGCTGTTGACGTCGAAGCTGTTGGCGCAGGCGTCGCTGCATCAGCTACGTCAGCAGCAGCTGATGCGATAGCTTGGTAGGCGCGCATTTGCCCGTCGCTCTCAGACATTATGAACGCAAGAGAGAACAAGAACCGAAAATAGCAGAGATAAATGACGCGCGCGAATAATTGTTTTATCTGCTGATGTTCGTTGCTCTCAAAAACGTCGCTTCACACGGCTGCTTATTGGCGGTACAGTAGGCACTTTGAACTTATACCTTTGCACTTATGTACTTAAATCTTTTTTGTGTACATGAACTCAATTAAGTCCACTTTTGTTTATTAACGCGATTAAGAAAAGTTTTGTGGAATTATTAATCACGTCGGGGTCACCAAATGTATAATCATAAGCTTTTTTATGATTCCAAATATGCGAAAATATGTTGGCGAAATAATTGCCAAATAAGCGAAAACGAAAGTGTTCAATTTAAAAGATCCTCTTAAGCTTGACCTCAAATGCTGCAACTTTTCCACAGCAACTTTTCCTCGGAGAGATCTGGATCCTTCGCGATCACTGATGTGAACATCGAAGCGAAATCTGCATATTCAGTATATCCACCACTGAACGTAGGCAACTTGAGCTCAGGCAAATGAGACCGATTTATCACAATAGTAGACTGATCATCTTGCCGAAGCGTCGAACACGGCGTCGCACCAGATTGCATCCTTTGTATTGCATTTAGCAGGCGGCCCTCCAAGCAGACAACCAGCTCAGCAAAGTTGCAGCGCAAACTGCTGCCAATCTCGTCAAAGTCCAGCTCCTCTAATTTGTCATGCACCAAATTAAAAGAGGCCTGAATACTTTGCAGCATTTCCACACGTTTTCGCAGCTCACTTTCTGAAATATTGTCAATTTCACAATCGTTTATTTTATTTTGAATAGAAAGCGCCCACGCATATAATGATTGCGCCTTGCGCTTATAAAACTCAACACTATTGCTCGTAGCCTGCACTGCATTGCCCACAGCTGTTGACGTCGAAGCTGTTGGCGCGAGCGTTGCTGCATCAGCTACGTCAGCAGCAGCTGATGCGACAGCTTGGAAGGCGCGCATTTGACCGTCGCTCTCAGACATGATGAACGCGAGAGAGAACCGAAAACCGAAAATAGCAGAGATAAATGACGCGCGCGAATAACTGTTTTATCTGCTGATGTTCGTTGCCCTCAAAAAACGTCGCTTCACACGGCTGCTTATTGGCGGTACAGTAGGCACTATGAACTTATACCTTTGCACTTATGTACTTGAATATTTTTTGTGTACAATGAACTCAATTATGTACGCTTTTGTTTTTTAACGCGATTAAGCAAGGTTTTGTGGAATTATTAATCACGTCGGGGTCACCAAAATGTATAATCATAAGCTTTTTTATGATTCCAAATATGCGAAATTATGTTGGCGAAATAATTGCAAAATAAGCGAAAACGAAATTGTTCAATTTAAAAGAGGTACACAAATGTTTATTTTGCATAGGTAGCGATCGCCGAGATTTACAAAGTTTATGCTGGTAGACGGAAAGCTAAGCTTCTCCGTACCAGATGCGATAACGAAAAAACGAACTTGACTTGCAGAGTTAGCGACAATAACTAGCTACATATGTGGCGGCTGCGCAGCAGCCTATGCAAATTTATGGCAAGCAACAAAAGGAAACGTTAAGTGCTCGGCTTGCTATGCAAAGCAAGTGACAAGAAAACGAGCACTTTGCATTGAGTTATTTACGTTACTTATTAACTATGATGTGCTGCTGGTTTTGGCTGTTTTTGGCCGGATGACCAAACAAAAGGCTTGAAAATATACATATGGAGGGGAAATCCACTTGACACCGTTAGGATAGAATAAGACGAAAAATGTAAAATTAGAGTAAGTACAATGTTTAGAAAATAAGAAAGAGTAAAATATTGAATTATTAGTACATAAGAAAAAAACTAGTAAATAAGGCAAAAAATGTATAAATACTGAAGGAATTTCAGAAATAAAATCAGAATGAAATTGGAAATTTAAGCATTGGTTTGTTTCCTTTTTTGTTCTCTCAGAGATGCTCTACACGGGATAAAGTGTAGCCTCTGATAGTGAATAGTTTCTAGCTGTATAGCAAGGAACTATTTACATTTTGGTCCTTCGAGCAAGGAAACGGCGAGGTCGGCAATAGCGGGCCCATCCGAACTAGATACCGAAAGGTGTCAGAATCAAAAAATTAAAATTTAAGGCGAAAACAAAAGCCGAACCATTAAGGCCATAGCCTTTAAAGTAGGAAGGGAAAGAATACAGAGTCTAGTAAAGACGAAACTAAAATCGGTTGCCAAACTTCTGCTAAGTTTGGGCCGATAAACCAGAAGGAAGACCCCTGCAAACCGCTACCAGGTTTGGACCAAGAGGGTCAGAGAAAAGCGGTTCCCAAAGATCCCTTACAAGGTTTGGGCTGCCGAAGGACGAAGAAGCAAGAGGGTGAAAGAAAAGCGGTTCCCAAAGATCCCTTACAAGGTTTGGGCCGCCGAAGGACGAAGAAGCAAGAGAGACGAAGAAGAGCGGTCCCAAAGATCCCTTACAAGGTTTGGGCCGCCGAAGGACGAAGAAGAGAGAAGCGAGAGAAGACAGCAGGTCCCAAATCCCTACAAGGTTTGGGCCGAAGAAGGACGACATCAGATCAGATACCGAAGGTTTGGGCCGCAAGAGAGACGAAGAAGCAGCGGAAGCTAAGCCATAGAAGGTTTGGACAAAAGAAGACGACAAGAGCTAAACCTCTACCAGGTTTGGCCCATGAGTCAGAAACCCCAGGAAGCCACCGACGAACGTCAAATTGCTTCTATGGAAGAATTTGACCGAGTATTCAATAGAATTATTAAGGTCGCGAGGCCATATATAGAAGCTGCAGCGGAACCCAATGCAGGACCGCAAAAGCTTACGATAGAAGAATATAGGGAGAGAAATAAAAAATCAAAATACAGCCCGAAGCCCAAAAGAAGGAAGTAAAACCAGGCAAACGGCAAGGAGTTAGGAATCAGTTGCGAGAGCTATACAAATTAGCTCAAATTTCAATAGGACAGGAACAAAAGAAGTACCTGTTAGAAGCAAAAAAATTAAAAGATAAGAGGAGTAAAAAGAAAAAGGAGCAAAAAAGAACTAATATTAAGAAAAATTAAGAACATTTCAAAATTAATATTAAAAAAAATAGAAATAAGAAGAAATAAATAAATAATAACATAAAATATTTTTTGTTGTCGAAAATAATAATACCAAAGGTGACAAGATGGTGTTGACAAGGGATCAATTAAAAGATCTCTTAGTAGAGCAACAGACGATTTATAGGGAGATAGAAAATATAACGAATTTAGGAGAGAAAGCGTTGTGTGAAAAGTCACAGCACTTAGCAGAGCTAGAGAAGCTCTGGGAAAAATTCGAAAAAGGCATGAGATCCTAGAGGACAACAAGAAAAGTCTTGGCGAGGTAGACTATTTCCAAAAGAACGTGTGGGCGAACGTGATGAAGGTTAGAGGGGATATAATGACTTGCCTAGCTAGGTACAAACCTAAAAAACACGTACCATCAGCTCCAATGGAGACGAGCATGTCAACCACATCCCCATTTCAAGACGAAGCCAGGCATAGGTGGGAAAAGAAAAGAAATACGGTAATAGCCAAGGCCGAAAGATTTGGCAGGCAGATTAGTGGAGATTTTCACGTAGGACTAGAGGCGCCGGAAGCGAAGAAATTCTTAGATGGAAAGTTTGAGGAAATAAAGGAGAGTATAACAAGATAGAACGCTACAGTCGAGCAAGCCCGACAGTAAAATAGCCTGTACTCTCCACAAAAAAAGAAAAATTAAAAAAAAAAAATTTAAAAAAAAAATTAAATTATTAAAAAAAATTAATGAATTAATTAATTAAATTAAATTAGAATATATGTTTATGTTTAGTTTTAACAGCATACATTTACATCACGTACCTATGCGTGTTTATATGCGTGTATGTATGCAGCACAAAGTTGAACCAAAGCAGCAACAACAACAACAGCTGCGGGCAGCGCTGCCGACAGAGCTGCAGGCAGCGCATGAGCAGCGATTTTACTTATGGCTATAACTTTCTTCAGAATTGACCTATCATGATGAAATTTGGCACACGGACACATTAGTACTAACTGGATGTACCTACCATTGTACCAAAATTGATTTCAAAATTCCGAGAATTACGGAAGTTATAAGAAAAAACACGAATTGCGGGGGAGTGGGGGGGTGCATCGAAAAAAAACTCAAACTCGTACTTTCTCGGTCTTAGGAGAATATGGAAACCAAGTTTGGTTATTCTAGCTCTTATACTTTCTGAGATCCTTGCGTTCATACGGACAGACGGACAGACAGACGGACAGACAGACGGACGGACGGACAAGGCTATATCGACTCGGCTTCTCATCCTGATCAAGAATATATATACTTTGTGGGGTCTGCCACGCCTCCTTCTGTGTGTTACATACATGCGCACAAAACTAGTATAGCCTTTCACCCTTTGGGTACAGGCTATAAAAACCTTGGAAAAAGACCCCTTTAGCACTGAAAACGAAATAGGGCAAATGTTGGAGGAGGTAGAAGGACTGTTTTTGCGTAAAATGAAAGAAATTAATGAAGATAAAAGCACGAATAGCACATTAAAATTAAAAGAAATTGAAATTCATCCCTTTTTTGGAAATATAGCACAGTGGACAGCCTTTTCAGATATGTTTGGAAACTTGGTGCACAAGAACAAAAACGTGCACGAAGTTGAGAAATTTATAAGGTTGAAAGAGCTAGTTAGGGGGGAGGCGAGTTCCCTAATACAGCATTTTCCAATCTCAAGAGAAAATTATAAAACGGCATTACATATTTTGAAAGATAGATACGAAAATAGGAGACAAATATTCTCCTACCACATGGACAAACTATTAGATCAGCCCACAATGAATAGTGAGTCGGAAAAAAGTGTCCAGGGTAATAGTGCACAAATACTGCAGCTTCCGAAAATAAAGAAGAAAACCCAGATCTTTGGTATAGGCGATAGTTTGGCTGGAGTCTCAAACTCATTGATAAATATAAAAATTAGGCCAATATTTCCTAGCCCAGTGGTGATTGCGTCGGAAGCATTGGTAATGCCTCGGATATTAAATCCACAACCACAATCTAGCTTTGAATACAACAAAAGCCAATGGCAGAATGAAATGCTAGCAGATCCACTATTTAATAAGAAAAGTAGGATCGACATTTTGATAGGCAGCAATATGTTGCCAGAAATAATAATGCAAGGAGTAAGACAAGATGGGTCTATCCTAGGACAAAAAACGAAGCTAGGCTGGATTTTATCAGGACCAATTAAGACCCCACAGGCAGATAGAGTAGATGCAATTACCGTAAACTTAGAAAGGTTTTGGGAAATCTCAGAGAAAGCCTCTGAGAAAAAATTAGATTTTCCTAGATTTAGGGATTTTTGCGAAGTCTCAGATAAAGTTGCTGAGAAAAAATTAGATTTTCCTAGATTTAGGGATTTTTGCGAAGTCTCAGATAAAGCTGCTGAGAAAAACTTAGATTTTTCTAAAATTAGTTTTATGGGAGACGTCTCAGAGAAAGCCTGTGAGAAGAAATTAGATTTTCCCAAATTTAGGGATTTTTGGGAAGTCTCAGTGAAAGCTACTGAAGAGATAGATGTTCCTAAATTTGATGTTATAAATGAAGTCTCAGAAAAGGCGTTTGAGGAAACGATAGAGTTTCCTAAATTTAGGTGTTTTTGGGAAGTCTCAGAAGAAAAGACTGAGAAAGAAGGCAACTTCAATCATTGTGAGGAAATAGGCATAAAATTACCCTCATTCGAATTGGAAAAGTCCTCTGAGCCCATAGCAGCTGATTTTGTTCAATCAACGGAAGAAAGATTGGTCCCAAAATCAGAAGATTTAAAGTTCGAAGAAAAATATGATTTTGTCGGTGCTGAGACATTTACTTCTTCTTCTATTACTATACAAACACAATTAGGAATTTCTGAGGAAACAGACACCAAAGAATGTCACGATAAATTATCCTCAGTCCAATGTATAGAAACCCCTGAGCTCGTAGGTGCAGACTTCGTCCAATTAACGAATGGAAAAGTAATTTCAAAATCACAATACAAACAGACAAATTTAAAGATCGAGAAAATGTCCAATTCCACTGTACAAGCAGCAAAAAGTGTGTCTGTAAAAAAGACAACTGCAGTTAAAAAAAATACTGTTGGCTTAAAATTAAAACAAGTAAAAAAGCTAAAGTCGGGTGTCCCGACTTTGAAATACTCTGTACATATGTTTACAATAATTATAGAAAATAAAAAAATTAAGAAAATAAAAAAAAAAATTTGATCGATTTTACCTCTCTCGGTATTCGAACTCACGTAAAGGGTGTATAATTGCACATCTACATAGCAATTGCGTCTGTGTGAGTGTATGTATGCCTATGCGCATCTATTCGTGTCTGTGTAAGCATTTTCGCAGTCAACCAAACAGCAACATCAACAACAGCCGCGGGCAGCGCTTGAGCAGCGCTGCAGCAGCGCTGCATCAGCAAATATATTTATGGCTATAACTTCTTGTTAAATCGGTCTATCATAATGAAATTTGGCATACGGACACATAATAACCAACTGGGGGTATTTCCAAAATTTTAGTTAGAAATTCTAAGAATTACGGGAGTTACGATTTGCGGGGTAGAGGGGGGAGGGAGGGGAATTCCAAAATATACATTTTCTGCGTATTCACATAAGGCATCTGGGACTAAAATTTGGTGTTCCTAGGTCTTATAGTCTCCGAGATATAGGCGATTATACGAATGGAAAATCGGGAAAACCCCCATAGGGGGGAAGTGGGGGGGAAAATCAAAAAAATAAAACAAACTCGTATAGAATACACACATAACGCATCTTTGTGCAAAATTTTGTGTCTCTATCTCTTATAGTCTCTGAGATCCAGGTGTTCATACGGACGGACAGACGGACAGACAGACAGACAGGGCTAGATCGACTCGTCTCGTCATGCTGATCAAGAATATATATACTTTGTGGGGTCTGCCACGCCTCCTTCTGCCTGTTACATTTTTCAGCTCCCGCAAACCTAATATACTCTTATACATTTCATGTACAGAGTATAAAAAAGACCACAATTTCACCTTATCCCTCTGGCAAGTCCTCACTTCGGAGGAATCCAAGGAACGGGGGTGGATTCAGTAGATTCAGTAAAAAATTACCAAAACAATATAGTAAAAGAACGCACTCTAACGTACGAGAAAATAAGTACGTCACTAGTGCAAATCAAGGCAATACTGAACTCCGGGCCACTGTACAGGTTAGACAGTAGCATTGAATTAGAGAACAGTTTAAAGCCAGCACAATTTCGAATTCACGAACCGCTTTTCGAAGGCATAGATCGGAAATATAACAAAGGGATTTCAGTATTGGACCGATGGAAATTGGTACCAAGCAAGAAAATCCGTTTTTGGACAAAGTGGAAAGAGAAATACAACTTGATTCTTGGATGCAATTAGGAGTATAAAATATATGACATTATGGCCCGTCGCAAGATGTTCACAAAAGTGAACATAGTTTTAGTCGCCAGCGACAGTTAGGTTTGCCCTGCGCAAGATGTTCACAAAAGTGAACAAGAGCTCAGCAGTTAGCATAGGGAGCACAAGCAGTAGATAGGCTAAACAACAAATCTCGGTCTAAAAATAGCCGCATGCAGCAGTGGTACAGACCAACGCATAGTAGATAACAGAAAATGCATAGGCAAATAGGACCGCGGCAGCGTTTAAGGGTGGGTGCACACTGCGTTTAAGAAAGGCTTGAAAATATACATATGGAGGGGAAATCCACTTGACACCGTTAGGATAGAATAAGACGAAAAATGTAAAATTAGAGTAAGTACAATGTTTAGAAAATAAGAAAGAGTAAAATATTGAATTATTAGTACATAAGAAAAAACCTAGTAAATAAGGCAAAAATTGTATAAATACTGAAGGAATTTCAGAAATAAAATCAGAATGAAATTGGAAATTTAAGCATTGGTTTGTTTCCTTTTTTGATCTCTCAGAGATGCTCTACACGGGATAAAGTGTAGCCTCTGATAGTGAATAGTTTCTAGCTGTATAGCAAGGAACTATTTACATGTTCAGTTTAAACAGCATACATTTACATCACGTACCTATGCGTGTTTATATGCGTGTATGTATGCAGCACAAAGTTGAACAAAAGCAGCAACAACAACCACAGCTGCGGGCAGCGCTGCCGACAGAGCTGCAGGCAGCGCATGAGCAGCGATTTTACTTATGGCTCTAGCTTTCTTCAGAATTGACCTATCATGATGAAATTTGGCACACGGACACATTAGTACTAACTGGATGTACCTACCAAAATTCCGAGAATTACGGAAGTTATAAGAAAAAATACGAATTGCGCGGGAGTGGGGGGGGGGGGGGTGTATCAGAAAAAATAAACAAACTCGTTCTGCCTAGGGCTTATAGGAACCTTGATACCAATTTTGGTTATCCTAGCTCTTGTACTTACTGAGATCCTTGCGCTCATACAGACAGACGGACAGACGGACATGGCTCGACTCGTCTTCTCATCCTGATCAAGAATATATATACTTTGTGGGGTCTGCCACGCCTCCTTCTGTGTGTTACATACATGCGCACAAAACTAGTATAGCCTTTCACCCTTTGGATACAGGCTATAAAAATATACATGTAGCGAATACGGGGTTATCGAGAGGCAATGAAAATGTTGGTTCGGCATACAAAGCAGAAAATCCATGCGTTTCAAATGGAGCTGATCTGCAAGCAGCGGCCCCTATAAAAATCGAAAAAGAAGCAAAAAAATATCAAATCAAGCGGTTAGCAATATTAATGATAGGCTACATAGATGTAAAAGAATGTTACGGGATGAGACTGTAAAAGATCAACTCTTCTATATATATAAAACAGTTTGTCCTGACTGACTGACTGACTGACTGATTGGTGATCAACGCACAGCCCAAACGGTAAAGGCTAGGAAATTTGGACTCAAGTATCCTATCATGGTGTAGATGCGCACTAAGAAGGGATTTTGGAAAACTCGAGCTCCAAAGGGGGGAAAACAGGCTCCAACGTTTGTATGAAAAATCTACAGTTTTCATCTGATTAACTTTAAACTTAGTTTGTATACTCTCAGAACAATTCCAAGAAGAACTGTATACTTGGTTTTTTGATATTTTTTTTGGGCCTAAAATATGGGAGTTTTCCTGTAAAAAAAATGTTGGGGCACAAAAGGAAACCGCGTCAACAGCCCACAGCCCAAACGGTAAAAGCTAGAAAGCTGAAATTTGGGCTCAAGTATCCTATCAGGGTGTAGATGCGCACTAAGAAGGATTTTGGAAAATTCAAGCTCCAAAGGGGGGAAAAGTAGCTCCAAAGTTTGTTTGAAAAATCCGCATTTTTCAACCGATCGACTTAAAACTTAGTTTCTAAAATCAATTAAAGAATACAAACAAAACTGCATACTCGGATTTTCGATTGTGTTGGAGCTTGAATTATTGGGGTTTTAATATTTATTCACTATTTCAAATGAAAAGTTTGTGTTATAAATTTAGTCCGATCGACTTAAAATTTGGATAATGTAATCTACGTAACTAAATCTACAACTTTGCATTCAAGGATTTTCAAAATATGCATTTTACAAAAGCAGGCAGAACAAACAATACAAAATATCAAACAGTTGGGGACAACTAAGTATACATACACACACATACAAACAGCTGTTCGTGTAGTTGCGTGCAAACGATTGAAATAGCCAAAGCAAAATGTGAGACACTAATGTGTGAATGTCCATAGATACATATGTATGTGCACATCTATGTATGTACATATGTATCTACATATGTATGTATGTACATTCGTCTTGCACTGACAGAGCAAGAAATGTTAACTAATTGAAAATTATATAATATAACATTTTTAAAAGTAATTTTTTCTTTGTTTAGCGCATTTGGCATTAGTGTTTTCATTAATAACTTTATGCAGCAACAACAAATATCAAATAGTTGGGGACATCACATACACACACTCACACACACAACAAGCAACAGTTCGTGTCTATGTGTGCGGTTCTCTACGTACGGTTGAAAAAGTAAAGAGAAACATACATATGTATTCATTCGCATTCGTATTAATGTATACATTGGGCAATCGAACACAGTTGTTTGATTGTAAATAAAATAATGCTCTAAAAACAATTTGATTTGTTCTTATTGATCTCAATAAATAATTCGATTTCATTATTTAAATATTCTGCTTATTGCATTCAAACTTCGATATTTTGATGGTATCGGTGCCAGCGCTTTTTGATCGTGGCTCATCGCTGCACGGCATTGACACGAGTGCCGTGTTTCATATTCCGAGTTTGTGCGTGGCCGTAGATGGCACGAAAAGACTCAAATGTGAATTTAAATTTGGACTCAAGTATCGTTTCATAGTATCCATTATAGTGTAGGAGCACACTAAGAAGGGCTTTTGGAAAATTCTAGCTCCAACGGGGGGAAAACGAGCTTTAAAAAATATTAGTTATAGTGGTCATGTTCGTTTAAGGAAATAGTTTGTCAAGAACAAAAATGTAACGGACTACTGAACAATTTTTTGTCAAGAACAGAAAATGTTCATTTAAATACCTTAAATGCCTTCCTACTGGTAACCTTTAAGGTGAAAACATATGGGTAGGTTATGCACACACAAAATAGATACAATTGGAAACATATTGAGCTGGGTTAAGACGGGCAATACCTGCTAGTATGTAATAAATCTGTTAATGAGCGACTGTTAGAGGGCGAAACTGTTAATAATCGACTGTTATGTAATAAAACTGCTAGTAGGGGACTGTTAGATGCTAAGACTGTTAAAGATCAAATTTTGGGCAATAAAACTGTTGCTGAACAATTGTCAGGCGTTGAATCGGTTAATGAGCTAATGTATGAAACTGACAATGCAGGCGTATCCATGATGGATAGCTTTGAGAAAGATATGTTTAATATTAACATAGTCGACAATCAAATGACAGATTACAACTGCGGTGAAAATGTAGATCTCGTAACAAAGGGTCGGTTTGTCAAAATATTCGAAGAAACTTATTTAAATGCAAAAAAACCAAATTTCCCGATGATTAGGAGTGAAATGAAAATTTGTTTGGAAAACTCAAAACCTTTTAGATGTTCACCAAGACGGTTGTCTTACTCAGAAAAAGAAAAACTCCAGGCTATGCTAGACGAGTATTTAGAAGAGGGAATAATACGGCCAAGCGAATCGGAGTATGCTTCACCCATTGTGTTAGTTAAAACAAGTAAAAAAGCTAAAGTCGGGTGTCCCGACTTTGAAATACTCTGTACATATGTTTACAATAATTATAGAAAATAAAAAAAAAAAAAAAAGAAAAAAAATTGGATCGATTTTACCTCTCTCGGTATTCGAACTCACGTAAAGGGTGTATAATTGCACATTTACATAGCAATTGCGCCTGTGTGAGTGTATGAATGTCTATGCGCATCAATTCGTGTCTGTGTAAGCATTTTCGCAGTCAACCAAACAGCAACATCAACAACAGCCGCGGGCAGCGCTTGAGCAGCGCTGCAGCAGCAAATACATTTATGGCTATAACTTCTTGGTAAATCGGTCTATCATAGTGAAACTTGGCATACGGACACATACTGGGGGTATTTGCAAAATTTTAGTTCGAAATTCCAATAATTACGGGAGTTAGAGAAAATCGCATTTGCGGGGGAGAGGGGGGAGGGAGAGAAATTCCAAAATATAAATTTTCTGCGTATTCACACAAGGCATCTTGGACTAAAATTTTGTGTTCCTAGGTCTTATAGTCTCCGAGATATAGGCGATTATACGAATGGAAAATCGGGAAAACCCCCATAGGGGGGAAGTGGGGGGGAAAATCAAAAAAATAAAACAAACTCGTATAGAATACACACATAATGCATCTTTGTGCAAAATTTGGTGTCTCTATCTCTTATAGTCTCTGAGATCCAGGTGTTCATACGGACGGACAGACGGACAGACAGACAGACAGGGCTAGATCGACTCGTCTTGTCACGCTGATCAATAATATATATACTTTGTGGGGTCTGCCACGCCTCCTTCTGCCTGTTACATTTTTCAGCTCCCGCAAACCTAATATACTCTTGTACATTTCATGTACAGAGTATAAAGAAGACGGGCGATTTACGACTATGCATTGATTTTCGTAAATTGAATAAAGTGCTAATAAAAGACAACTATCCAATGCCATTAATAGACGATTTATTAGATAAAACCAGATTTTCAAAATTAGACCTTAAAAATCGGTATTTCCATGTTTTTGTTAATGAAGAATCGGTGAAATATACATCCTTTGTAACTTCACTAGGCCAATATGAGTTCCTAAGAATGCCAATGGGGATAAATAATGTGTCAGCCATATTCCAGCGTTTTGTGAATAAGATTTTTGATGATTTAATTAGAGAAAGTAAGGTTATTGTCTATATGGATGACATCATGGTGGCGAGCACAAACATGAAGGAACACTTAAATACACTGGGGGAAGTTTTCACACGATTGATTGAAAACAAACTAGAATTACGGATGGATAAATGCGAGTTTATGCAATCGAGTATAAAATATTTAGGCTTTCGCATATCAAGTAAAGGCATAAAGGCAGAAGACAAAGTTTTAGATGCGATTAAAAATTTTCCAGTTCCTGATAAGGTGCAAACAGTCCAAAACTTTCTGGGCTTGTGTTCATACTTCAGGCGTTTTATTAAAGATTTCTCAGTTTTAGCCAAGCCACTATATGATCTTTTGAGAAAAGACAAACCATTTTCATTCGAGGAAAAATAATTAGAATGTTCTTTAACTCTTAAGGACAAATTAATGCAGTCTCCTATTTTATCCATTTACGATTATAAGGAGGAAGTCGAATTACATTGCGATGCAAGTTCATTAGGTTTTGGAGCGGTACTCATGCAGAAAAAAAGCGATGGGAAAACGCATCCAATATTTTATTTTTCTAAGCGTACAACAGAGACAGAGTCAAAATATCATAGTTTCGAGCTAGAGACATTGGCGATAATTTATGCCATACGGAGATTTCGAATTTACCTACACGGGAAACGATTCAAAATAGTCACAGATTGCAACTCTTTAACCCTTACATTGAACAAGGTTGATTTAAATCCTAGAATCGCTAGATGGGCATTGGAACTGCAAAACTACGATTATGAGCTAGTTCACAGAGCCGGGAGTAGAATGCAACATGTAGACGCTTTAAGCAGATGCACAAATATTTTGGTAGTGGAGACAAAAAGTTTTGAGGACAATCTTGTTATCTGTCAAGCAAGAGACCCACAAATACAAACGATTAAAAAAATTTTAGAGAAAAATGAGCACAAAATGTACGAGATGAGAAACGGGATTGTTTATAGAAAAACAAACGACGATAGGTTACTCTTTTACGTACCGGAAGATATGGAAAGCCATGTACTGCACAAATATCATAATGAACTGGGCCATATTGGCAGGGACAAAATGATGGACATTATTTCGAGAAGTTATTGGTTCGCAAATCTTAAGGAAAAGTGCAGCAATCATATTGAAGTCTGAAGTGTGTGGCATTTTCGCCAAAGAGTGGAAAAACGGAGGGACTTTTACATAGCATACCAAAAGGAGATAAACTATTCCAGTTAATACATATTGATCATTACGGACCAGTAGCTACAGGCAGGGCAAATAAACATATTTTCTTGATTGTAGATGGGTTCACGAAATTCGTTAGACTGTACACAACGAAAACAACGAATACAAAAGAGGTCATGAAAGCGCTAAGAGATTATTTTAGAGCATATAGCAGACCGAAATGCATAGTTTCTGACAGGGGTAGTTGTTTTACGTCCAAAGAGTTTGAAGAGTTTCTGACTGATTTGAATATTAAACATATTATGATAGCGACTGGATCTCCACAGGCAAATGGACAAGTTGAACGGATAAACAGGAGTTTAGGTCCAATGATTTCGAAGTTGACTGAACCAGATAAGGGCAGACATTGGGACTCAGTAGTCGAACAAGTTGAATACTCCCTTAACAACACACTCCATCGTAGCATTAAACAGATTCCAAGTAAGGTATTGTTCGGCGTAGAGCAGAAATGTGATATATTACACGAGCTCAGAGAAAAGTTGGAAAAAGTTAACAATACGATTTATAAAGGCAGTTCCAAAAGAATCAGAAATGAAGTTAAAGAAACCCAAAAACGTTCACAGTCGTACAATGAATTATATTATAACAAGTCGAAGAGAAAACTGCGAAGCTATAAAAATGGAGACTACGTAATGGTAAAAAATTTCGATTGCACGGTAGGGGCTGCTAGAAAGCTGATTCCCAAAAACAAAGGACCATATGAAATAGCAAAAGTGTTGCGAAACGACAGGTTTCTGTTAAAAGATGTAGAGAATTTTCAAGTTTCTCGAAACCCATACAAGGGTGTTTGGAGTGTTCAAAACATACGACACTGGATAGGGAAAAGAAAATAATTTAAGAATATTGTATAATATCGTCAATAAATTTCGACATTAAGACACATATTGTAAAACATAGAAATAAGAAAATACTGAAATTGTACATAAATATAAGGAATATGTAACACACCGGGATCAGGAGATCCGGCTGTCAGGATGGCCGAGTTGGAGTAGGATAAGTATATACATAAGAACTCTGGCAACCCTATCAGCCGTTTTTCCGATCTCGCTGTACCCTGTAGCTCGAGCAATTCGCTCGAGCTCAGTCTCTGACGAGTCACCGAATAAAGAAGACGTCTTTTGCAATTGTGCAGAGTGTTGTGTTCTCTACTACGTTTTGCCTTCCACAATACATACATATATAAGAGTGTATTAAATGTATTAATTCAACACTAATTTGTGTCTTCAATTCCAAATTTGATTGTTGTGAATGTAAAAGGTGTGTTTCTGATTTTGTAAATCGCATGAATACACTCACAAAATAGGCTTAACGGTAAATGACTCTTAGATTTGTTCAGAATACATTTGTAGCGTTGTTAGCTAACACTAAAACGGTAAGTCGCTGTAAATATGCGATCAGCTGAGATGCTAAAGATGGGCATGTGTCGGATGCTCTATGTGCTAGAGCATCAAAACTATCGATAGTTGAATCCGTCGATACAATCAATAATTACATCGAAGTTTGAATGCAATTAACAGAAAATTTAAATAATAACATCTGTGGCGACTCGGTCTCAGCGGGCACAGCCCGGTCTGGCAGCACCGCATCGTCGAAAACAGGCGCTGGTGCCCAGGGATGTATTTTAGCGGTCATTGCGTAGTCAGTCTGGTTCCGGCAGCTGCACTACAAACACACACTGTACATCTAATGTATCAGCACTTTGTTCAATAAATATAATTAGTTAAAATACCTGGTTTCTACATTGGTGACCCCGCATTTACAACATGATGGATAACCAGGAAAGCGTAATTGCGCCACCGCTGTCGCCTGACACTGGCGCAACTGTGCAAAATTACAACAACAGCAGCGGCACGTTGGTAGTTGAGACAGGTAGTGTCTGCAAATTGCCGCCATTTTGGTAGCATCATGCGCAGCTTTGGTGCAAGTTCAAGCGCAATTTCAGTGCAACTGCATTACTGCTGATAATACGCGGTATTATCAGTTGCTGAGTGCACTGGATGCAGATATTATGTCTGAGCTTACTGATGTATTAACGCAACCTCCCTTGGCCACATACAACAATTTGAAGACAGCTATTATCAAACGAGTCACTGAATACCCTGATCGCCAACTACACCCGGCAATATCAGAGCTCGAGCTGGGAGATAAAAAAACATCGCAACTACAACGTCAAATGACTATGGTTGTAGTTGATATCATACGCGTACGCTGGCTCTCATTACTGCCACTGCATGTGCAGTGCGGCCTTAAGCTTCTACGCTCAGCCTCAATCGAAGAGCTAACAGCATTGGCCGATGAACTTATGGAAGATGAGACTGGGTCCTTCGTTATGGCGACTACACATACAGCGGGCCAACGTCATCCACCACGTCCTTCAACGACCACATCGGATGATCGTCTGGACGATCACGCCTGTGCTTTTACCACGGAGCTAACGCACGCCGTTGCACACAGCCCAGTGCGTGGACATCACAACAGGGAAACTAAAAAAGTTGTCATCCGTACAGGTGGCCGATGACAGCGAAAATCCGTTTGCCCGCCATACCAAAGAATTTCGGCTCCATATCTATGACCGTTCTACCAACTTTAAATTCCTAATTGATTCGGGTTCAGTCATATCACTCATACCGATATCAATTCTAACAAGAGAGAACGCTACAGTCGAGCAAGCCCGACAGTGAAATACTTTGTACCCAGGTAAACTTCCGTCACTGAGTTATATGCGCCCATAGCAGCAGCAAAAAGAGGAAGAAGAAGAGCGAACTTATTGCTGCAGTTTGGGGGGGTTGTACTGCCGAGAATTTGTTTTGCTAATAACTTTTCTTAGAATTGACCGTATTGAATTTTGAACAACAGTAGACAATTATATATAAATTATGTGTGCAAAGTTTGGTTTAGGTAGCATTTGAAATGTGGACGCTATTGACGAAATTCTGTAGCCGGGGAAGGGGGGTAAAATTAAAAAAATAAAATAAACTCGTCCTTATTCGGACCTAGGAGAATCTGGATGCCAACTTTGGTTATTCTAGCTTTTATAGTTCCTGAGATCCTTGCGTTCATCCAGACGGACGGACAGACGGACGGACAGCCGGACGGACATGTCTAGATCGATTTCTCTCGTCATGCTGATTCAGAATGTATATACTTTATGGGGTCGGAGATGCTTCCTTCTGCATGTTACATACTTTGCACAAACCTAATATACCCTTTTTACCCTACGGGTACAGGGTATAAAAAAGAGCCAATATAAACAAGAAAAAAATGCTAAAGTCGAGCAAGCTCAACTCTTAAATACCCTGCACCTCCCACCAAAAAGGTACAATGAAAAACAACTTTTTTAAAATAATTAAAAAAATTATATTAACTAAATTATTTAATTAAATTAAATACATGTTCATGTACAGTTTCAACAGCATACATTTACATCAGAGTCGTGTCTCGGCGTGTTTATATGCGTGTATGTATGCAGCACAAAGTTGACGGATGGATGGACATGGCTATATCGACTAGTCTTGTCACCCTGATCAAGAATATATATACCTTGTGGGGTCTGCCACGCCTCCTTCGGTGTGTTACATACATTCGCACAAAACTAGTATAGCCTTTTACCCTTTGGGTACAGGCTATAAAAAGACGACTTCAAATTATATGCTGCCAATACGTCAGTCATTGACACATACGGCACCATAAACATATCTGTTTGGTCACTTCGTAGTTTAAGGGAATTATATTCAATTAGATATTAAGAATGTTTTGAAGTTTAGATTTAAGTAAACAAAATGAATTGTTTGCACATATGCGCAATTGTTAGGCGCTGTCTGTACAGCTGTAAGCTCTAATTACATATGTATGTTTTGCTCTCTCGCGCTATATCTCAATGCGTTCCACACGCGCATGAGAGCGAGCATAAGCAACGTAATAAACTCATTTAGAAAACAGAGATCAGACTGTGCAGTTCGCTTTTGTACCTTTTTGCTAAAATTCAGTGCGAGCCAATATATAAGTATATATAAGTACTAGCAGGTATTGCCCGTCTTAACCCGGCTCAATATAATGTTTCCAATTGTATTTATTTTGTGTGTGCATAACCTAACCATATGTTTTCACCTTAAAAGTTACCAGTAGGAAGGCATTTAAGGTATTTAAATGAACTAACTAATATTTTTTAAAGCTCGTTTTCCCCCCTTTGGAGCTAGAATTTTCCAAAAGCCTTTCTTAGTGTGCTCCTACACTATGATGGATACTATGAAAGGATACTTGAGTCCAAATTTCATCTTTTACCGTTTGGGCTGTGCGTTGATCACCAATTAGTCGAATGGAAAATCGGGAAAACCCCCATAGGGGGGAAGTGGGGGGAAAATCAAAAAAATAAAACAAAATCGTATAGAATACACACATAAGGCATCTTTGTGCAAAATTTGGTGTCTCTATCTCTTATAATCTCTGAGATCCAGGTGTTCATACGGACGGACAGACGGACAGACAGACAGACAGGGCTAGATCGACTCGTCTTGTCACGCTGATCAAGAATATATATACTTTGTGGGGTCTGCCACGCCTCCTTCTGCCTGTTACATTTTTCAGCTCCCGCAAACCTAATATACTTCTGTACATTTCATGTACAGAGTATAAACACGGCACTCGTGTCAATGCCGTGCAGCGATGAGCCACGATCAAAAAGCACTGACAATTCTCATCTCAATTTGCTAGAGTAAAACTTTCGATAGTTGAAGCCACCGATACCATCAAAATATCGAAGTTTGAATGCAATAAGCAGAATATTTAAATAATAAAATCTAATTATTTATTTATTACTAGCAGGTATTGCCCGTCGTAACCCGGCTCAATATGTTTCCAATTGTATTTATTTTGTGTGTGCATAACCTACCCATATATTTTCACCTTAAAGGTTACCAGTAGGAAGGCATTTAAGGTATTTAAATGAATATTTTCTGTTCTTGACAAAAAATTGTTCAGTAGTCCGTTACATTTTTGTTCTTGACAAACTTCGTTAAACGAACATGACCACTATAACTAATATTTTTTAAAGCTCGTTTTCCTCCCGTTGGAGCTAGAATTTTCCAAAAGCCTTTCTTAGTGTGCTCCTAGACTATGATGGATACTATGAAACGATACTTGAGTCCAAATTTAAATTCACATTTGAGTCTTTTCGTGCCATCTACGGCCACGCACAAACTCGGAATATGAAACACGGCACTCGTGTCAATGCCGTGCAGCGATGAGCCACGATCAAAAAGCGCTGGCACCGATACCATCAAAATATCGAAGTTTGAATGCAATAAGCAGAATATTTAAATAATGAAATCGAATTATTTATTGAGATCAAAATAAGAACAAATCATATACATACATACATACATCTGCCCGCAATGCGAAGCAGAATATGCGTAGCTCCGTTATTCGGTTTCTGCTTTACTATCGCTTACGCAGTCGTTGCCTAGCGACGGTAACTGTAACATTTATACATTAATACGAATGTACATACATGCTATATTTATACACAGGCATACATACATATGTACATATGTTTCTCTTTACTTTTTCAACCGTACGTAAAGAACCGCACACATAGACACGAACTGTTGCTTGTTGTGTGTGTGGGTGTGTGTATGTGATGTCCCCAACTATTTGATATTTATTGTTGCTGCATAAAGTTATTAATGAAAACACTAATGCCAAATGCACTAAACAAAGAAAAAATTACTTTTAAAAATGTTATATTATATAATTTTCAATTAATTAACATTTCTTGCTCTGTCAGTGCAAGACGAATGTACATACATACATATGTAGATACATATGTACATACATAGATGTGCACATACATATGTATCTATGGACATTCACACATTAGTGTCTCACATTTTGCTTTGGCTATTTCAATCGTTTGCACGCAACTACACGAACAGCTGTTTGTATGTGTGTGTGTGTGTATGTATACTTAGTTGTCCCCAACTGTTTGATATTTTGTATTGTTTGTTCTGTCTGCTTTTGTAAAATGCATATTTTGAAAATCCTTGAATGCAAAGTTGTAGATTTAGTTACGTAGATTACATTATCCAAATTTTAAGTCGATCGGACTAAATTTATAACACAAACTTTTCATTTGAAATAGTGAATAAATATTAAAACCCCAATAATTCAAGCTCCAACACAATCGAAAATCCGAGTATGCAGTTTTGTTTGTATTCTTTAATTGATTTTAGAAACTAAGTTTTAAGTCGATCGGTTGAAAAATGCGGATTTTTCAAACAAACTTTGGAGCTACTTTTCCCCCCTTTGGAGCTCGAATTTTCCAAAATCCTTCTTAGTGCGCATCTACACCCTGATAGGATACTTGAGCCCAAATTTCAGCTTTCTAGCTTTTACCGTTTGGGCTGTGGGCTGTTGACGCGGTTTCCTTTTGTGCCCCAACATTTTTTTTACAGGAAAACTCCCATATTTTAGGCCCAAAAAAAAATATCAAAAAACCAAGTATACAGTTCTTTTTGGAATTGTTCTGAGAGTATACAAACTAAGTTTAAAGTTAATCAGATGAAAACTGTAGATTTTTCATACAAACGTTGGAGCCTGTTTTCCCCCCTTTGGAGCTCGAGTTTTCCAAAATCCCTTCTTAGTGCGCATCTACACCATGATAGGATACTTGAGTCCAAATTTCCTAGCCTTTACCGTTTGGGCTGTGCGTTGATCACCAATCAGTCAGTCAGTCAGTCAGTCAGTCAGTCAGGACAAACTGTTTTATATATATAGAGATTTATCAATAAGAACAAATCATATACATACATACATCTGCCCGCAATGCGAAGCAGAATATGCGTAGCTCCGTTATTCGGTTTCTGTTTTATTATCGCTTACGCAGTCGTTGCCTAGCGACGGTAACTGTAAACTTTTGGCGTTTTGCCTTTGCAATTAACATTAAATGGTCAAAACGAAAGAAGAAGAGTGAGCCAATGGCTTGCAGTTCTTGTTGTTTTTAGAGCATTATTTTTTTACAATCAAACAACTGTGTACGATGCTATATTCATACACAGGCATACATACATACATACATATGTATGTTTCTCTTTACTTTTTCAACCGTACGTAGAGAACCGCACACATAGACACGAACTGTTGCTTGTTGTGTGTGTGAGTGTGTGTATGTGATGTCCCCAACTATTTGATATTTGTTGTTGCTGCATAAAGTTATTAATGAAAACCCTATTGCCAAATGTACTAAACAAAGAAAAAATTACTTTTAAAAATGTTATATAATTTTCAATTAATTAACATTTCTTGCTCTGTCAGTGCAAGACGAATGTACATACATACATATGTAGATACATATGTACATACATAGATGTGCACATATGTATGGACATTCACACATTAGTGTCTCACATTTTGCTTTGGCTATTTCAATCGTTTGCACGCAACTACACGAACAGCTGCTTGGATGTGTGTGTGTGTGTTTTTTTTTTATTCCATTTACAACATTACAACATTTACAACTTATAGTATAATACAATAATATACATATAATACATTGTAGAGAACTTAAGTAAAAAGTGGGTAATGGACACAATTCTCGTGCGGGACGGCCGCTAAGCATTGCTTCGCACGAGTTGTGGCCTCCTTTTACGTCCCTACTGCTCTGGCTCTCTCCAGCCGCCTAAGCTCACACATGACTTTGGCGGCAAAGTGGCTGACGGCATCCCATCCATTCTGGCTGTCCAGCATCTGCTCCACAATGTTATCCGCCGATATAGGGGTGCCCGAGCGTTTTCTAGCACCTCCCTGTTACGACTGAATCTAGGGCAGTTTAGTACGACATGTTCCGCATCTTCTGCCACACCGTTACCGCACCAAGTGCACTCCGCCGAGGAGTCATGTCCGAATTTATGTAAATAACTACGAAAGCATCCGTGCCCGCTAAGCAGCTGTGTGATGTGGAAATTGAGCTCACCGTGCTTTCTGGTAATCCAAGTCTGGATGTTGGGAATTAGACGATAGGTCCAGCGTCCTTTAGTCGAGGAGTCCCAACGCCGTTGCCATCTATCCAGACTTTGACGCCTTACCTCCTGGCGCAATATGGCTGTTGGCCGAGTGTCTGACTCTGAGGCACGTGCACCTTCGAACCTAGCCTTCGCCTCCAAAGCCAGCTCCTCGAGGGGTATCATGCCTGCTAGCACAAGTGCTGCTTCATCAGAGATTGTTCTGAAGCCGCTACAGATCCTGATCGCGCTTAAGCGGTATGTCGCCTCGGGGCCTCGCCTGTAGGACCTCTTCTCCATGGCGTGGGCCCAGACAGGAGCAGCGTAAAGCATGACCGACTTCGTAACACTAGTTAGCAGTGCTCTGCGGTTTTGTTTCGGTCCTCTGCAGTTCAACATAATTCGTGAGAGCGCTCTTCCAGACTCTGCTGCCTTTCGGTTTGCATACTCTAGGTGCTCACGAAAGCATAGTCTTGTGTCTAGCATTACGCCTAGGTATTTAATGGCCCTTTTGGACACCACTGTTGTTCCACCAACCATAATGCGAGCAGTCTCCACCTTCTTCCGGCTGCTAATTAGAACAGCCTCGGTTTTGTGGGGCACAAGCTCCAGACCGGCCGAAGTGAGCCAAGCCGCAACTTGTTCAATGGCTGCACAGCTGACCATTTCAACCTCGCGCAGCTCCTTTGCCACTGCGATTATGGCAACATCATCTGCGAAGCCGACTATGTGCACGTCTCTTGGCAGCTGTAGTCGTAGTATCCCGTCGTACATTACATTCCATAGAAGTGTGTGTGTGTGTGTGTGTGTGTATGTATACTTAGTTGTCCCCAACTGTTTGATATTTTGTATTGTTTGTTCTGCCTGCTTTTGTAAAATGCATATTTTGAAAATCCTTGAATGCAAAGTTGTAGATTTAGTTACGTAGATAACATTACCCAAATTTTAAATCGATCGGACTAAATTTATAACACAAACTATTCATTTGAAATAGTGAATAAATATTAAAACCCCAATAATTCAAGCTCCAACACTCTATTCTTTTATAGATTATAAAAATTAAATTTAAAGTTGATTGGTGCAGAAATGCAGAATTTTCAAACAAACTTTGGAGCTCGTTTTCCCCCCTTTGGAGCTTGAATTTTCCAAAATCCCTTCTTAGTGCTCACCTGCACCACTGAAGACAACATGTGTCCAATTTTCAGCCTCCTAGCTCTTACCGTTTGGACTGTGCGTTGATTGCAAATAGCTTTTCGTTTACCGAATTTTCCACCGGAAAATCATTATTATTCAGGCCGCAGGAAAAATATTGAAAATCCAAGTATACAGTTTTTTTTGTATTCTTTGTGAGAGTATACAAACTAAGTTAATCGGATAAAAATTGTAGATTTTTCACACAAACGTTGGAGCTCGTTTTCCCCCCTTTGGAGCTCGAAACCCCTTCTTAGTGCTCACTTTCACTATAAGAGGGATCTTGTGTCCAAATTTCAGCTTCCTAGCTCTTACCGTTTGGGCTGTGCGTTGATTGCCAATCAGTCAGTCAGTCAGGACAAACTGTTTTATATATATAGAGAAGTATGTATTAATATTCTGCTAGCGCCTGCGTCGCTGCCGAATATTTACTCTATTGTAGCTGCTGCGCTGCCAACGTTTGATAACTCAAATATTAATTCGAGTTATTGAACTTGTGTTTGCTTTGCGTCGATCAGCTGCGTTAACTAATAGAACAGTGTCGGCCAAATATATTAGGTACACTTTTGAGTTTGTGCCGGTCTAATATATTAGCCATTGCACCTGTCCATTAGTATATAAGCGTTAGATTTGATAACCGCCAGCTGTTAAAGTTTATCAATAAAATAAATCGCATTAAAAGCTCTATTCAGAGTACCCCAGTCATCGAACCATTCGAGGTTGAGTGCAGGCTAGAAATTTTGAATAGGTATATAGAAAAGGCATTCAAAATACAAGAAGAGCTCGACAACATAAGTCCTTCTCTAGCTTCTAGAGCAGACTTAGAAAGTCTGTGCGTTACAGCAAAGGCATTGCTCATGAGCAGAGGTGGACGGGCAAAACTCCATACGGATAGTTTAGCCAATTCCACAATTAGTGGACACTCTCATAGCCGGCAACTTCCAGGAATGAAGTTGCCGAGATTTAGAGGAAACTATTCCGACTATAAAAACTTTATTGGTCTTTTTGAGAGCTTGGTCGACGACGATCCATCTTTGTCCAATATTGAAAAGTTCAACCACCTGCTTTCATGCCTAGAAAAAGAAGCGCTCGGTACCGTAAGAGCCTACCAGGTAACCGAGGATAATTATCCTAAAGCGCTTGCAGCGCTTAAGCGCGTGTACGCTAATAGTTGCCTTATCGTATTTGATAGCATTGCCAAACTTTTTGATTTGCCCAAATTGCAAAGCCCGTCAGCTGTGTCGTTGCGTTCATTGATTGATAATGTTCGTGCCAGCTACGAGTCGTTGTTGTCGTTAGGCAACGATACACAAATTTCAAACTTAATGCTCATACATTTGGTTATGAGCAAGGTTGACCCCACTACACGTTCAAAGTGGGAGGAAAGCCTTGACTACAGCCGTCTTCCGTCTTGGGAAGATTGCGAGGCTGCGCTCAATCGACGTTATCAGCATTTGTCCGCTGAAAAATCGTCTTGTGGCCGTAGTCAAAAAAGTTGTGCCAATTATGCAAAAAGGGGTAGTAAAGTTGAAGTTTCGTGAAACGGTCTCTGTTATTCATAAACTTCCTTAGAAAGGGTCATACGACAAAGGTGTGCAAATCACTTGGGTGTAGAGTTTGTTCGAAAACACACCACACAATCCTGCACAAGTATGCCACATCCTGTTCCTGTTAGTCAGTCAGTAGCTGCCCAGCCGGCAACGCCAGCACAAACTTCGGTTGTTAACCATGCAACTACTGTGTCTGACCAGGTCATATTAGCTACGGCAGTTGTTCGAGTTATGGATCAATCAGGATCCTTCCAACTTGCCAGGGCCTTACTCGATTCTGGTTCCCAAGTCAATTTCATGACGGAAGAGTTGGCCAAATCGTTGAATTTAAAATGGGAAAGAAAATATATAAGCTTGCTTGGTATAGGTAAACGAAAATCTGCTGTCAGACATGTCGTGCAAACGTCGATAGCTTCACGCGTCGGCAACTTCACATTCGATTCTGAATTTGGAATTTCGTCCTACCAGCCTGAAAAGGCTGTGGTAAACGTTGATGTGCCTGAGGGTCTTCAGTTGGCAGATCCTCAATTTCATAGGCCACAACGTATTGATATGCTTCTTGGAGCAGATGCATTTTTCGAGCTTTTGAGAGAAGGGCATGTAAAAGGAACAAGTGAGTCTCCATCTGTACAAGCAACATCCCAAATTTAACTAAAACAAATTTATATACCCCAGAACAGATGCTTTGTGAGAAATCATTCGTAAATTCAATCACTCGTTTGCCCTCGGGTCGGCTAGGTGTCGCATTGCCATTTAAATTTAGCCCTCAGTGTCTTGGCAACTCATTTGAGAATGCTAAAAGGCGTTTTTTGGCACTAGAGAGGAGAATGGCAAAGCAGCCAGAAATATACGTCATGTACAACAACTTTATGTTGGAATATATTTCGTTGGGCCATATGACTGCTACCGACAATAGAATTCCGAGAGAGCCACACTATTTTATTCCATATCAGAGTGCTAAGACCACAAAGCACCTCAACGAAGTTGCGAGTAGTTTTCGACGCGTCGAGTAAGACTTCGTCACAGAAGTCATTAAATAATATTCTTATGGTGGGTCCAACCATCCAACCATGTTTATATTCCACTTTGTTGAGGTTTCGATTTCGGCCATTTGCACTGTCGGCTGACATTGCCAAAATGTACCGGCAGGTTGAAGTCGAAGAATCACAGCGCAATTTGGAGTTGATTGCTTGGAGAAAACACCCCACAGAGTCACTTCAAATATACCGATTAAATACGGTCACCTATGTCACCGCATCGGCCCCGTTTTTGGCAATTTGATGCCTAAAATATTTGAGTGAGCTGCACGCCCAGTCACATCCACTGGCTTCTAAGTCATTAGCTTCTGACTTTTATGTGGATGATTTGCTATCTGGCCCAGATACTGTGGAAGAATCCTCGTGATAACGCATTTAAATATTCTACAGCAAACATATCGCTAGACGTATATGACCCACTTGGTTTGCTCTGCCCAGTTATTACTAGGGCGAAAATATTAATGCAAGAACTTTGGCTTCTTAAATGTGCATGGGATGATCAAATACCTAGTCACCTTCTGAAGGATTTGCAGTCCACAACGAACTCATTTGTTGACTTGGAGTCGTTGCGCATACCCCGTTACGTTGGTTTCACAAAAACAGCAAAGTGCCAAGTGCATGGTTTTGCTGATGCCTCAACAAGAGCGTACGGGTGCTGTCTCTACATTTGAGTAGAGCATGAGCAGAACGTGACAGTGCACTTGTTGACTGCTAAGTCTAAAGTTGCACCATTGAAGACCAAATCGGTTCCACGCCTGGAGCTTTGTGCAGCCCAATTATTGTCCAATTTATGGGACAAAGTCAGGCAGCTTCTTCACACGCCAGTGAAGCAAGTAATTTTCTGGTCAGATTAATACATTCGTTGCCAATAGAGTAGCAAACATTCAGGAACTAACGTCAAATGTGTTGTGGCGTCACGTTCCCACAAAAGAGAATCCAGCAGATTTAGCTTCGCGTGGTTGTACCACAACTGAACTGACTAATTCACATTGGTTCAATGATCCGAAATTTTTACTTCTAGATCGTTCCCTTTGGCCTCAGAATTCACATCTTGAACTGACCAAAGAGCAGTCAGAGCTGGAGCTGCGAAAGAGTGCTACGGCTCTCATCGCGGCCGATGTGCCTTCTAACCCACTTATTGATATAGTGGAAAGGTTCTCATCGTATCAAAAAATTATTCGCATTGTTTGCTACATTTTTCGTTTCAGAAACGGAAAGCGATTTAATCACTCATCTCTTGTGCCAACTGCAGCCGAATTGGAATTCGCGTTCTTGGCAGTTGTGCGTGCGGTGCAGCACACAGCTTTTGCAGATGAAATCTCAAAGCTGGACAAATCACTAACATTGCAGCCCTCGTACCAAAAGCTAAATCCTTTTCTATGCCCGCATCGGAACGGTCCACATGAGCTTACATTGGTACGAGTGGGCGGTACATACAATATTTGCATGTAACAAATTGCCACACTGGTCCTCGGGCACTTATCGACATTCTTCGTCAGCAAGTATGGCTGATAAATGCGCGACAAGCCTGTAGCGCAATTGTGCGTCGTTGTATACATTGCTTTCGGTATAAACCAATATTGGCAAGCCAAATTATGGGAAATTTGCCCGCTGATCGACTACATGGATGTACTTGTAGACCGTTTGAAGTAAGCGGAGTGGACTTCTGTGGTCCAATACCTGTCTCGATGGGAATTCGTGGCAGAGCCCGGTCAAAATGTATGTCGCAGTATTCGTGTGTTTTACTTCTAAAGCTGTGCATGTAGAAATCGTAACCGACCTAACATCTAATTCATTTGTAATATGTTTGTCTAGATTTGTCGTTTAATCTCAACCTACAACGCAAGTTTAACTGGTCCTTCATAATCGCCAACGTGCAGTCAGCGATAATTGGTGCTGATTTCCTCACTCATAACGGCTTATTAATCGATCTCAAAGGCAAACGCCTCATCGATCCCCCCACTTCGCGGTCAACCAAAGGGAAGTTAACTGAAGTAAAACTATACAACATTTCCACAATCAACGCGCAGAGCTACTGCAGCACAACCTGCCCGTATGTGGACCTACTTACCCGTTACATCGAAATCACTCGACCAAGCACGTCTCCTGCAACACACGTCAATAATGACGTAGCGCATTACATCGAGACTCACGGCCCCCAGTTTTCGACAAGCCAAGACGTCTTACTGGTGAAAAACTGGACGCCGCGCGCTGTGACTTCGATCTGCTATTGCAATGTGGGGTTATTTGACCTTCAAGTAGTCAATGGGCTAGTCCAATCCACCTGGTTCCTAAGAAACACAAGGGTTGACTATCGAAAGCTAACCTCTCGCACCATTCCAGATAGGTATCCCGTTCCATACTGTGAAGATATCCTCCAGTGACTACATGCAAAGTTTGCTGCAAAGTTTTCTCTACCATAGACTTGATACGCGCATACCACCAAATCCCAGTTGCGCCGGAAGACATTTCGACTTTTTATACTCTGTACATGAAATGTACAAGAGTATATTAGGTTTGCGCGCGCTGAAAAATGTAACAGGCAGAAGGAGGCGTGGTAGACCCCACAAAGTATATATATTCTTGATCAGCATGACAAGACGAATCGATTTAGCCCTGTCTGTCTGTCTGTCCGTCTGTCCGTCCGTATGATCACCTAGATCTCAGAGACTATAAGAGCTAGAGACACCAAATTTTGCACAAAGATGCCTTATGTGTGTACGCTATACGAGTTTGTTTTATTTTTTTATTCCCCCCCCCCCCCCCCCCCCCCACTTCACCACTATGGGGGTTTTCCCGATTTTCCATTCGTATAATCGCCTATATCTCGGAGACTATAAGACCTAGGAACACAAAATTTTAGTCCCAGATGCCTTGTGTGAATACGCAAAAAATGTATATTTTGGAATTTCCCTCCCTCCCCCCTCTTCCCCGCAAATGCGATTTTCTCTAACTCCCGTAATTCTTGGAATTTCGAACTAAAATGGAATGGAATGGAAATGGAAAAATTGGAAATACCACCAGTCGGTTATTATGTGTCCGTGTGTCAAGTTTCACTATGATAGACCGATTTAACAAGAAGTTATAGCCATAAATATATTTACTGCTGCAGCCCACGCTGCCCACGGCTGTTGTTGATGTTGCTGTTTAGTTGACTGCGACAATGCTTACACAGACACAAATAGGCGCACATAAACATACATACACTCACATAGACGCAATTGCTTTGTATATGTGCAATTATATATCCTTTACGTGAGTTCGAATACCGAGAAAGGTAAAATCGATCAAATTTTTTTAAATTTTCTTATTTTATTTCTATAATTATTGTAAACATACATATGTACAGAGTATTTCAAAGTCGGGACACCCGACTGTAGCTTTTTTACTTGTTGAGTTTATTAGCATGCCGCCAGGCCTGCGAAATGCAGCTTAAACCTTCCAACGTCACATGGACAACTTATTCCGCGGGCTTTCTTTTGTCGGCTGTTACATTGACGACATAAGCGTCTACTCCAGTTCCCACGAAGAGCATCTGCCACATCTTTCAACAACGTTTGAAATACTACGCAAAAACCGTCTAAGCATCAACCCACAGAAATGCCAGTTTGGTAAAAGTGAGGTTAATTTCCTGGACTTCACAGTTACTCCTCAAGGTTTTAAGCCACCTGCCGAGCGCACCCAGGCAATCAGCGACTTTCCGAAGCCCAAATCAATTATGGAGTTGCGAAGGTTTCTCGGAATGGTCAACTACTATCGACGGCTAATTCTCCATGCAGCCGAAACACAAACTCCGCTTACTGAGTATCTTAAAGACGCAACGAAGAACGACAAGCGTGAAATAACCTGAAAATTGTAAACAAGGAATAAACAGTGCAGTGCAAGCAGCATTCCTCGCACCGTCAGCTCAACTATCCTTAAAAACTGATGCATCGGATACTGAAATTGGCGCCGCTCTCGAGCAACTGGATGGTGATGTCTGGCGTCCTGTCAGTTTCTTCTCGCGAAAGCTAAGTCCAGCGGAAAAGAACTACAGCACTTATGATCGTGAACTACTGGCCATCTTCGCTGCTATAATTTTGTTCAAGCACATTCTTGAGGGTAGGCCTTTTTTTATCTTGACTGATCATAAACCACTAGTTTATGCGTTTGCACAAAAGGCCACCAAAACATCGCCACGACAGCTTCGCCAGCTTGACTTCATTTCGCAGTTCTCGACAGAAATCGTCCACACGCCTGGAACGGACAATGCCGTTGCCGACGCACTCTCACGCATTAACGCGATTAACATGCCGAACAGTTTTGATGCGCAGACTATCTATGACGCCCTGATGGAGAAATTTCTCAACTGGCATCAAGCACATCTCTCAGTCTCCAAGCACTTCGTATTGAGCAGTTCGACATTTTCTGCGATACATCAACTGGACGAACAAGACCATACCTACCAACCAGTATTCGACGACGAGCTTTTGACTCAGTGCACGGATTGGCGCACCCTAGTGGTCGCACAACTGCAAAAATGCTAAACAGCGATTTGTCTGACCAGGCATAAATCGGGACGCCTTCGCCTGGTCAAGGCAATGCGTTCCGTGCCAACGCTATTGACAAAATTGAAGTCACTGATAACCGCTTCGAGCACATCCATTTGGATTTGATAGAGCTACCTCGTGTCAACGGACTACGCTACTGCCTCACTATCATCGATCGGTTCAGCAGATGGCCCCTCGCTGTTCCCCTACCCAATTTGTCAGCGGAGACTGTGGTCTCAGCTTTATACACGCAATGGATTTGCCTTTTCGGCACCCCTCTCACCATAACCACAGACCAGGGCACACAGTTCGAGTCGGCCTTATTTGATGAGTTATCAAAACTCATAGGAGCTGAGAGAATTCGCACTAGAACTTACCATCCACAATCCAACGGCATGGTTGAGAGATGGCATCGCACACTCAAGGCAGCGTTAATGTGTAATTCACAAATTGCTTGGTCAGAGCTGCTTCCTACAGTTTTGCTAGGATTACGTACAGCCTTCAATGCTGACCTACAATCTTCGCCTGCGGAAATGCTCTTCGGCACGACACTTCGCCTTCCCAATGACTTTTTCGTGCAGACAAATGTAATAGTTCCCGTTGATCAACACCGCTTCACTGAAAGGCTTCGCCAGCTAATCCGTGCAGTGAGGCCAACTCAAATAGCGCATCACAACAGACCACAAATATTCTGCTCAAAAGAATTGAAAACATCTACTCACGTTTTCAAACTGGTGGCGTCTGTCAAGAAGCCTCTCGAGCAACCATACACCGGCCCATACAAAATTGTCCTCCGCATTGATGACAAGGTCTACGTCATTAACATAAACGGTGCAGACAAAGCAATTTCGGTCGACCTACTCAAGCCTGCATTCCTCGCTTACCTCGACCCCACAAACGACGAAGCTACGCCATCTTGTCCAGCACCAGACCTGGATGCATCGCACTCAATGTTGTCACCAGCAATGTCGCCTTCACAGCCACACGAGCATATCCCGTTACCTTCTCCTACCGACGAAGTCACTGAGGGGGAAATAGATGTGGCGACTCGGTCTCAGTGGACACAGCCCGGTCTGGCAGCACCGCATCGTCGAAAACAGGCGCTGGTGCACAGGGATGTATTTTAGCGGTCATCGCGTCGTCAGTCTGGTTCCGGCAGCTGCACTACAAACACACACTGTACATCTAATGTATCAGCACTTTGTTCAATAAATATAATTAGTTAAAATACCTGGTTTCTACACATCTTATAATTTATTGAGATCGATTAGAAGAAATCATATACAAACATACATATGTACATATGTACATCTGCCCGCAACGCAAAGCAAAATATGCGTAAGTCCGCTTTCGGTTTCTGCTTCACTATCGCTTACGCAGTCGTTGCCTAACGACGGTAATTGTAAACTTTTGGCATTTTGCCTTTAAAATTAACAGGCGTAAATGATCAAAACGAAAGAAGAAGCGCGGGCCAATGACTTGCAGTTGTTGTTGTTCTTCGTTTTAAAAATTTGACTTAAAACCATAGAACATTATTTATTACAATCAAACAACAGTGCTCGATTGTCCAATGTATACATACATACGAATGTACATACATGCTATATATGTACGTACACAGGCATACATACAAATATATGTATGTACATATACATGCATGTTTCTCTTTACTTTTTCAACCGTACGTAGAGAACCGCACACATAGACACGAACTCTTGCTTGTTCTGAGTGTGAGTGTGTATATGATGTCCCCAACTATTTGATATTTTCGTTCTTTGTAATTTGTTGTTGCTGCATAAAGTTACTAAAGAAAACCCTAATGCCAAATGTCAAGAGCGTAGTCAGCTTTTACCATAGGGGGGGACAAAAAATCAAAATTTTGATTAAATAGTGCACGATGCATTTAAAAAATAACTTATGCATATGATCAATGAAAAAATTTCAACAAATCCAACTCAGATCCATTTTAAGGCGAAACAGTGCGTCATAATAATGAACGTGTGGTCGACTTTATATGGGAAAATTTAGGGGGGGGGGGGGGGGGGGGGCAACGGCCCCTCCCTGCCCACCCTCCTGTCTACACCCTTGCCAAATGTACTAAACAAAGAAAAAATTACTTTTAAAAATGTTAAATAATTTTTCATTAATATAGTGCAAGACGAATGAGCATACATACTTACATAGATGTATACATGTACATAGATGTGTACATATGTATGTGTGTATATTCACACATTAGTGTCTCACATTTTGCTTTGGCTATTTCAATCGTTTGCACGCAACTACACGAACAGCTGCTTGTATGTGTATGTGTGTGTGTATGTATACGTAGTTGTCCCCAACTGTTTGATATTTTGTATGTTTGTTCTGCCTGCATTTGTAGAATGGATATTTAGATTTAGTTACGTAGATTACAGTCCCCAAATTTGAAATCGATGGGAAAAAATTTATAACACAAACTTTTTATTTGGAAAGGTGAATAAATAGTAAAACCCCAATAATTCAAGCTACACCACAAATTTCGAAAATCCGAGTATGCAGTTTTGTTTGTATTCTTTTATAGATTATAAAAATCAAATTTAAAGTTTTCCCCCTTTTGGAGCTAAAATTTCCGAAAATCCCTTCTTAGTGCGCACCTACATTATGATAGGATACTTGACCCCAAAATTCAGCTTCCTAGCTCTTACCGTTTGGGCTGTACGTTGATCACCAATCAGTCAGTCAGGACAAACTGTTTTATATACATATATAGAGATTATTTATTTTGTCATATATTATTATTTATCCGTCCGATATGCCCCGACACAGCCATCAGTCTGCTTCTCAACGGGCTCGTAACCGCCGATATAGAAATAGAGAAAATACTATTTATACACAGGCAGAAAGAGGTAGGAATGCACTTGCACAATGGAGCCGTAGACCGAATGAAGATAATAGGGAAAATTAACAAGCTAATAATAGTTTGCGGCGTTCAACTAGGAGACGTAACGCTGCGCTTCGACATCAGGAGCAAGTAGTAGATACATTACATAGACAAGAACGGCGCATGGACTTAGATTATAGGGCAGACGAACAGGATCAAAATACTGAGCAAAGGAGACAGAGACGTAGCCAGAATGCAACATATCAGGCAAACCAATGGACACAGAATACGGACCTTAGAAGACAGAGACGTGCGGACGCAGGGTTTCGGCAGAATGAGCAGGCAGCCGATACTCTGCGTCGAACGAATCGTAGATTAAACAGGGAATTTCAGGCAAACGAACAGACACAGACAGGACGCTTATAGGAGAGCTTTAACACGATCCGATGTAGAACGGCGCATAAAAAGAGAGAGACTTGTTGTCAGTGGAAGACATGTTTTCTTGAGCTCTGTGTTTTTTTTTTTATTATTTTTGCCTTTTAAAGCAGCTTTTAATTTGTAATTATTGTTTTACTTTGTGAAGTTAATGTCTATTTGGCCCATATTGTGCTCAGTTTAGTGGTTGTGCATTTAAAAGGTATTTATTTTATAATTTTATAGATCCGGCGTCAGTGCACTGCATTTTGTTTTTGCAATTATTTTGCATTTTGCTTTTAAGCAGCTCCCTTTGCGTGCAAAAGGTTTGTGTGAGTGCTCGCGGTAGCCCTCTCATTGTGCACTTTGCTCTCACTCAGCTTTCTGTTGTTGTTTGTGTTTGCTGTTTGTCGCATTACCTAAAAGCTCATTTTAGTGCCACTCAGTTTTTTTTGCTCAGTTTTTGCTTACAGCATTCTTGTTAAATAACTACGTTATTTAGGTCATTCATCCATGTATTTATTCCGCCCGCAATGTTTTGCTGCAACAAGTCTTGCACAGTTAAAGATGCAATTGATTCTGATCAACTTCGGTTTGTTAATTGTTGGTTATGCGAGAATTTTATGCATATTAAAAGTGCAGGATCAAGTGGTCGTGACCTCGACAAAATTTACTCACCTAAAAAGGCTGTAGTGGTTGGAGGCGGTCATACCCTGTGTGCATTGACATCCAATTTAATTTCTCATGTATGTATAATAACGTGCGAAATAAATTTTTAAAATTGCAAAAGTTAAGCAACTAAGCAACTTTCAACTGAGTTCGACCCTGGAGAACAGTTGCTTAGTTAATATAAGTTTGTGTCTCCGCCCAAACGTAGGTTAGAGCATCAATTTCTAGAGGTACCGCCTTGCTCGGCGCCGTCAACCTCATTACGCCCAAGTTATCCAGTGGATCTTGATTTATCGCCAGCAGTCTAGTTTCCCCTGGAAATTTGTTTGAAATTTCCCCTGTGCCTTCTTCTGCTCAGGTCACCTTAGCCCCGTTGATACAACCTCCTGCAGTAAGCAAGATAGTAGTGGCCTCGAAAGCTTCTAAGAAAGCTTCCTCTATAAAATTTTCTGCAATATCCCCCGCAGTCTCATCACGAGCTGCAGAAAGTGCGTCAGTTGCTGCTCTGCCTCAGCCCCCGGTTCTTACTGTTATAGCTCCCAGAAGACAAGTTCTGGTATCAAGATTATCTTTTGATACCACTGGTGAATCTATAGCAGCCTATATTGCCAGTAAATCGAAGTTGCTGAGCCCCGTGAAATAGCCTCGTTTAAAATAAGTGTGCCGCCTAAGGCTTTTACAATTATATGTGATCCAAAATTTTGGCCCCCACATATGAGTTCATGAGTTTAGGCAGAAAAAACGAGTTTCGTCACTGCCTGTTGATTTACAGTCTAGTACTCTTTCTTCGAAACCAACGTCAAGTTTGGCTTAAAAAAACTAGACTCGCGACGCTTTTCGCTTAATACTCTGTCCAAGCTCGGTGTTGGAGGAGAATAGTTTATGAGTAATGAAATTATTTAAAGTGCTAAATTTGAACGTAACGACATCATTTGTCATCTCTCTCTTGACATCATTTGTCATTCTCTACATTTTCGTTATACCATTGCTACGCATGTTACACATTTAGCATAGGGAGTTCAAAAAGTGAAGCCGTTGAATAAAGACACAAACACATTATATTTACAACAATATCAAGTGTGTGTGGAGTGATCCTCCTAGTCATATTTGGGAACTGCAGAAGGCACTGGTGGTGCTGAATAAGAAAGGAAACAATTTTACCGGCCGAGAAAGCGGCCAACATATGGCGACCGTGACAGGACAGAAGCTCCAAGTTGAGCTATCGTCCAATTGTTATCAATTCGTGTTCGGATTTTTCACCATACTTCTTCAGTTGCCCACAGATTCGAGAATAGACTAAGAGTTTGGCGGAGTCGTCGAAAAACATTTGGTTACGCTGGCAGATGTACACACATTTGGCGCTATGACGGTAGACATTGGCACATTTTGCACATAACCTGAAGCCTTCATACAAAGGCACCATCTCTCACCCCCACAACTCTCCACACACAATACTAAGTACATTGGAAAGAAACCGCAAGTAGATACATACGTGACAACATAACGGCGTATGTCTACGATTTGCTGTTCTGTACACCCATTCGCACATGCATTGTATGCATCTCTGTAATCACATGGCTCGTAACACATTTCTGTTAACAGTAAGATCGTTGTTAAAGCCCGCGTATTAACATAACACTGCTGTAGCCTGAGTACATTCCAGTACAGCACACTACCTGCAGCACAGAGCTGCTACCATTTTGATGTTAATACATTCCTATTAACATAGCACCTGACGTACTGCAGTGTGAGCACATTCCTGCTAATACAGTACTCAGCTGCTAGCACATAGCTGCTACCTCACCGCTGTTAACGTATTTTGGTTAACAGTACGATTGATGTTAATACATTCCTATTAACATATCACTGGAGTCACTGTGTCCTGGGCACATTCCCGCTAGGACTGTACACCTGCTGATTGCACACAGCTGCTACTACGTTTCTGTTAACACATTCTTGTTAACAGAAAGATTTATGTTAATACGTTCCTACAAGTATTAACATATCATTGATGTTATTGCACTGCTAAGCCATATCACTGTTTGGAACTGTCACAGATGATAGCTAACAGTCATAAAATCAAATTGATATTTGCGCTGGTATTTCTACATCAAGTTGTTGCTTTAATCGGTCATCATGAGTGATGATGAGGACGTACTCTCCGTGTCAGGAGTTGGTGGTACCAACGCCAAAGCTGCATCAAGATTAACGAGTCTTAGAGCTTAGACTTAGAGCATATTCAGAACTTACATGCAAAGGTGATGAAAGGTGGCGACGCCAAAGATGCTGAATTTTTAAACTGTAGACTTTAAATTCTCGAGTCACATTATCGTCAGTTAAGTCAAATACAAACGCAAATCGAAAACGTACATAGCATTGATAGCGAACGTGGAAATCAAGAAGAAATGTTTATTGCTACTTCTTCAAACCAAGCGACATGAACAATTACCTACAAATGCTGAAGCGAGTTTCATAAACTCATCTGTCGTCCCTAACGCATGGCCATCGGTTGCCATTGAAGCTGCCGAGTTTCGACTGCAAATATGCTTCCTTTAAACGTTTTAACACGTCATTCAAAAACCTTATTCATAATGATCCACAAATACCCACAATCGATAAGTTTAATTATCTACTTGAGTTTCATGTGGTCCGTGCACTATTGGATTCATGCTCAGAAGTAAGTTTTATCACGGAAGAGACAGCCAAACGACTTCAGCACAAGAAGCATCGAGTGAGGCAAGAAGTCAGCGGCATTTCAGATTCGAAGCAAAAGGTCTCATTTGTTACATTTGCAACAGTAAAGTCAAGGCATTCGGACTTTACATGGCCTTCAACATTTTCCATTGTTAAGAAAATTTCGGCCAAGCGGCCACAGCAAACATATAACGCATCAAATTGGCATCTACCATCAGAGGTCGAATTGGCTGACCCACATTTCTACGAGTCAAATAAAATTCATCTATTACTCAGCGTGGATGGATTTTTCGATGCAATCAGAGAAGGAAACTTATGCTTGGCAAAGATATACCATACATTGTAAACACTGAATATGGATGGATCGTCGGGGGCAGCATGGGCAACATGGGCACTGACACGGATATTCAGCAGTGTTATTTCACAACCAACGAAAGATCGCTAGATTCGTTGGTTCAAAGGTTCTGGGAGGTAGAAGACAGCAAGGTGGTGAAATCGAGGTTCACAGACGAAGAGCGTTTTTGTGAAGAGCATTTCCGGAACACAGTCTCACAGACACCTACAGGGCGAATACAAGTTATTGCCATTCACGGAATTCACCACACTTGGAGACTCGTATACAAACGCACTGCGGCGTTTCAAATCGTTAGAACGCAAACTGGATCACGATGATCAACTGAGACAATTATACGTCGAATCCATGAACGAGTACACAACGGACGCATGTCCGTGGTACATAATGCAAAGCGTGCACAGCCTCACTTTTATATTGCATTTTACGACCACAAAGTTTGTCGACCAAACTTTGTGTCGTATTCAATGCATCAGCCAAAACACATTTGGGTAAATCCCTTAACGAGTTTCTAAATGTGGGACCCACGATTCAACAAGACTAAATTACCAGATTCTTGTCTTTTCGATAACAAAGATACGCACTTACGCGCGACATCGCAAAAATTTATCGACAGTTCCTGGTCGATGAAAGAGACAGACGCTATCAATGGATACTATGGCGGCATGAGCTGAAAACGTATCAACTTAACACCATTACATATGGAATGTCAGAAGCTCCATTTCGTGCCATAAGAAGCATTCATCACATCGTGGACTTATACGAGTCTAAGTACCCTGTAGGTGCTGCTACATTGCGCAGCGACTTATACGTGGACGATGTTCTGACGGGTGCAGACGAGCTATCCAAATTACAAGAGAAAATGGATGAAACTGTAAAGATCCTTTCTGAAGCAGGATTACAAATCACAAAATTCAGCAGCAATTCAACAGACATTGTACGAACGTCTGAAAACGAAGTTTTTATTACGCCTGAGGATCAAGATGTTACGAAGATGTATACGTATTTCGTTACGGATACCAGGAGAATGAACCAATTACCAAACGCAGTATTCTTTCACGAATCGCTCGAACCTTCGATCTTCTAGGGTTCATCGGTCATTATACGGTGTAATACTTCAAGATTTGACTTTAAAGGTGCTCGATTGGGGCATTCCTGTTGATGAAGTTATACGAGAAAGATGGATGGACTTGCTTGATGATCTGGAAGATCTAGTCAAGTTGGAAATTTCACGATATGTTTTCACATCTCCGACGCATCGCTCCGAAATACATGAATTCGCAGACGCTTGCTACATACGGTTGCTGCATATACGTTCGTGCACATCTCGCGCATGGCATCGAATTCAACCTTCTAGTGGCAAAATCGAAAGTGCGCCAATGAAAGTCTAATCGTTACACAAACTTGAACTTTATGGTGCCCTTCTACTAAGCCGAGTTTGGCGAAAATTCGAAAGGAAACTGGACTTTTATGTTGAACAGGTCTATTTTTGGAGCGATTCCAAATTGTGCTGCAGTGGCTTCAAATGCATTCATCGAAACTGCAATGCTTTGTTGCCAACAGGGTAGCCGAGCTCCAAGAACATTCAAATGTCATTTGGAGGCACGTTCCCTCAGCCAAGAACCCGGCAGATACCATTTCACGTGGATGTTGTGCTTCTGACTTCCTGACAAATATGTTGTTGAAAGGTCCAGACTTCTTAAAGCATCACAGTGAAGCTTGGCCACAACTAAAAAAACCACTTCCACGCCAATCGAGGTCCGTACGAGAGCAACACTTGTTTGCAGGCATGCTGACAGCGCACATCAAATAATCAATAATAGAGAACTGTTCATCGTATCTCCGAATTATTCGCATAGTGTCATACATATTTCGTACTATAAACCAAGTCAATCCTAACTCTACTTTGACAGCAAAATCAGCGGTTGAAACTTGATAACAGTATTGTGTGTGTGATGAGAGTTGGCGGTCGCCTTTTAAACGCAGAACTAACATATGAGGCGAAACATCAAGCTCTACTACCACAGCAACATCGCTTTACAAAACTATATGCGGAACATTTACATCGCAGCCACTGTCAGGCCGGACCCAGAATATTGCTTTCCCTGCTGCGTGAAAGAATTTGGGTCATCAATGCAAGGGCATTGATACGTAAAGTCGTTCGTGGACAGTTGATATAACTGTTTCCACTACAAGCCCGCCAGATCGGCTACGCGGTGAACGTCCGTTTTTATTCACCGGAGTTGATTTCTGTAGCCCCTTTTTTACATCTTACAAGCTTAGAGGCAAACCGCCAGATAAAACATATGCGGCAATATTCGTCTGCTTCGCATCGAGGGTAATTCATATTAAACTGGTTTCTGAGCTATCAACAAACGCATTTCTGCTATGCATACGGCGATTCATTGCTCGTCGTTGCATTCCTGAGCGCCTATTTTGCGACAACGCAACTAATTTTGTTGGAGCAGCCACAATTAGAAGAATTCAAAAATCAAATGTTAAACAAGTCAGCCATTGAGATAATCAACTTATACAGCTCATCTAAAGGTTTCGAATTTCGTTTTATTCCCCCTAGAGCACCACATTTTGGAGGCCTCTAGGAGGCTGCGGTGAAGGCAGCGAAAACGTTGGCTCTCAAGAACGTTGCCAAAGCCCACCTAACATACGAGGAGCTGCAAACAGTGTTTCTAGACGTGGAGGCTATATTAAATTCAAGACCAATTACACCGGCGCCTGACGATCCCAATGATGTCGCAGCTGTGACTCCCGCACATCTACTAATACAAGGTGTTTTCCAAAGTAAACAGGACTTAAAAAAAAAACAGAACAAATGTTTTTTTCGGCAAAATCAATGTATTTTATTCAAAATAGTCTCCTTCTGCTTCAAGCATGTCGAACGAGTGTTTTAGCTCGTTGGCCGGTATGGCCGCCAGTACGCCGGTGCAAGCCTTTTGAATGGCCTCTACTTCTGCATAACGCTTTCCTTTCATGGGCAAACGCATTTTTCCGAAAAGGTAGAAGTCGCACGGTGCCATATCAGGTGAATACGGCGAGTGGTTAATGGTTAAAATGTGATTTTTAGTCAAATAATCGATCACAAGCGTCGATCGATTCTGAGTAATTTTTGGTCGTCAGTCAATTTGTGCGGAACAACCCGTGCACACACCTTTTCGGACACACCATGTTCGGACAAAATGCGATAAATCGATGTTTTGGAGATGTTTAATTTCATTTCCATCAATTTCAATGATGATTTCGGCTGATTTTTAATGAATTCACGCACAGTTTCTGGATAGATGGCAGCGTGTGACGTATGTCAAACAACAGTTTTGGTCACTTTGGCAGAGAGATTACGTGCATACACTGCAACAACGCGTCAAGTGGACCAAAAAAACGGCCGAACCTGTCGGTTGGGCAACTTGTCATCATTCACGAAGATAATACACCAGCGCAACAATGGTTGCTGGCCCGAGTTATAGCAACAATTCCTGGAAAGGACGGAAAGGCCCGAGTTGCGGACGTGAAGACCGCTAAAGGAATCCTCAGGCGTCCAATCCATAAGCTGGCACCCCTCCCATTGAGCTAGTCTGTTTGTTATTGAAACAAAGCTCTTTCAACGCGGGAAGGATGTTGGAGGATAATAGTTTATAAGTAATGAAATTATTTGAAGTGTTAAATTTGAACATAACGATTTGTATGTAACTAAGTTTGCAGTATGGCAATGCAAATTCTCTCTCTCTCTCTTTACATCATTTGTCATTATCTACATTTTCGTTATACCATTGCTACACATGTTACACATTTAGCATAGGGAGTTCAAAAAGTGAAGCCGTTGAATAAAGACACAAGCGCATTATATTTACAACAATATCAAGTGTGTGTGGAGTGATCCTCCTAGTCATATTTGGGAACTGCAGAAGGCACTGGTGGTGCTGAATAAGAAAGGAAACAATTTTACCGGCCGAGAAAGCGGCCAAAACTCGAGAATTTATTTCTGAGCAGTTTTTCTATTGATTCTAATATTTTTGCTTTTTCAGAAACGTGATTAAATCCTACAATTTCTAAACGAAACAAAAACGAAATTTTATCAGATGAATTTTGTATTTTTCGTCGTAATCGTCTGAGTCGTCGAGGCGTAGGTGTACTGATTGCAAACAAATCCAACCTTCGGTCGGAAATCATTAATGGTGATGTGCCAAATGATGTTGAATTTGTTGCTGTTAATGTAACTTTTCCGTCTTTTATACATAATTTGCTCGTATATACCTCCCTCTTCCGACATTCAGGCTTATATGCAACATATAACTTGTATTAAAGGAATTTCTACACAGCTCCGTGATAGTGACGCGTTTGTTGTGTTAGGTGATTTTAATTTGCCTAACATAGAATGGTACTTTTTCAATTCGTCCAATTATTTGGTGCCCTCAGCAGAGCATGAATTTTTGGATTGCTTATTGGACTTTTCTTTGTTTCAAATTAATTCTATACCGTCTATGTCACTGACCCTAGTAGCGCAGTTCTCTGTAGGTCTTTACCCCTGTCAGTGCCTGAAGATACATACCACCCTACTTTAGAAATCTCCCTATCATTTTCAAATCACACCTTTATCCCTACACTTAATTCTTACAAATCACGTCGTTGCTTTCGTAAAGGAAATTTATCTCTGCTGAACGAACTTATTTCAGCAACTAATTGGTCCTTTTTGTATAGTTCGGTTGATATCAACATAGCCGTCAAGTTTTTCTATGACACTATTAATCTCTTTTTGATGTCTGTATCCCAAATAGTGTCATATCGTCTGCGTCATCAAAACTTCCTTGGTTTTCAACAAGACTTTCAAACTTAAAAAACTTAAATCTAGATGCTTTAAAAAGTATAAGCAGTCGGGCTTATCTCTTGACTTCTATAAATACTCTAAAACGGAATCCAATTTTCTTCTTCTTAATTGACGGTGTTATAAAAATTACCTTGCCCGATGCAAGATACTATTTGCACAGGACTCTAAACAATTCTATAAGTTCGTTAACTCTTAACGTAAAACTCTTTCTTTACCTTCATCATTTTTCCTTGGTGACAAAAAAGCCAGCAATGATTCTGAAGCTGCTTTCTTGTTTGCCAATTTTTTCCAGTCAACTTATTCCTCTGCCTCAATTAGTAGTACCTCTTATCCTTATTGAATTTCATCTTCCCACGCTATTTATGCTCCCATAATTATTGATAACTGTCTACTTTCTACTATCAAACCCTTACAATTTTCATACTGTCCTGGAGCAGACAACATTCCTAGTTGTGTACTCAAGGAGTGTTCTAGATCCCTCTTACAATCATTGCTTAAACTCTTTTATCTGTCGCTTGATTCTTCAATTCACATTTATAATTCCTTTATATAAAAAAGGTGGTAAGTCTGATATTTCAAACTACAGAGGAATTGAAATTATTTCAAAAAATAGTTTTCAGCACCTCTGTAAATCTGTCACATCTCCGACTCAACATGGTTTTATAAAGAGGCGGTCTACTACGTCCAATTTGCTGGAATTCACTTTCTTGGTAAATGAAGCATTTATTCTAAAAATGCAGACTGATGTCGCTTACACTGACTTCAGTAAATCATTTGACTCTGTGAACCACGATCTTCTGCTCTTTAAGCTAAGTCGTATAGAATTTCCCTCCGATTTTTTTTACTTTACTTTTTTACTTTACTTTTTACATTATTTACTAATGACCTCCCATCTACCTTGTCGCATTCTCATATACTGATAATTTTCTTTTTTTTTTAAGCTTTCTTTATTTATCGGATCTTCTCTCTAGGAGACTTACGATAAGTAGTAAAATCTTAAATATAGTTATTTAATTAATTACAATTAAATATTTTTTTTACGGCCCTAACTGTTATTGCTGGGTGGGGAGGTCTCTTCGCCGGAGTCGTGTATGGCTAGCCTGACAAGTTAAATTCTGTGCAAGTCTGTTCGGATGGTTCCGAAGCTTAAGCTGGTAATTTGCTTTCACCTTGGCGATTTCATCTTAAACAGATCCTACATTTAAATCTTCGCGGATATTATCACTTCTTATGTACCTGGGTGCCCCAGTGATGGTTCTCAGTATCCTCAATTGAGCTCTCTCGAGTAACTCTAAATTACTAATGGAAGCGTTTCCCCATAATACAGAGCCATATGTCCAATTTGATTTGAGAATAGCATTGTACAAGAGTACTTTGTACTCCAGTTTAGGCGTGAACGGACGTTTTTCAGCCAATGTAGATAGCTTTTAGTTTTAGCTTTTAGTTTTAGTTGATCTCTCTTCTTTTTATGTGCTCACGCCAAGTAAGCCGTCTATCCAAATGGACACCATGGTAAGTTACATCGTTTTTTTGTGGAATATTGATGTTGTCTAGCAACAATGGAGGACAAGTTTGTTTATTTAGGGTAAAGGTGACATGTTTGCACTTTTGCTCGTTTACATGTATGCGCCAGTCTGCTAGCCATTCTTGTATGGCCACGAGGTGAGATGATAAAAGATCTGTATCTCTTGTTGGGCACTTGGAGCGACTTAGGATGGCAGTATCATCAGCAAATGGCCAAATTGTTTTACGACTGTTTGTCGGTATATCTGCTGTGTATATAATATACAGTGTTGGTCCAAGCACGCTCCCTTGGGGTACGCCAGCTTCAATTGGATGGTATTCGGAGAGGAAATCTTTGCATCTAACTGCGTATTTCCAGTATTTTGTGTATGTTCTGTTGAAGTAATATTTTGATTTTGTGAATTAAGCCATCCAGCCAAACGCGGTCGTAGGCTTGGGCGACATCCAGAAAAACAGCGGAGCAATACTCTCGTTTTTCAAATGCGTTTCGTATCTCAGAGGTTATTCGGTTGACTTGTTCAACGGTTGCATGTTTTTCGCGAAAACCAAATTGGTGCAATGGTATTGCACTGTTGGTGTGTAGGTGCTGTTTGATGCGATTCAGGATCAGTTTTTCGAATATCTTTGATAAACACGGCACGAGACTGATAGGTCTATATGATGATGGCTGAGACTTGTCCTTTCCAGCTTTATGGATCACTTTCATGACCGATTTTCTCCATTGTTGAGGAAAATAGCCCCATTTCATCATGCTGTTGAAAATAATGGTGAGAAGATATACTGCACAGCTCGGCAATTCGATGATCATTTTGGAGGAAATTAAATCGTGGCCAGGCTCTTTTTTTTTTGCTTTGAAACTTGGTCCTTAATGACACTTGTAACTTCTCCAACTTGAAATACGATAGGCGTGGTAGCTTCAAGATAATTGGTTGGTGGGAGCACAAAGCTATTTGTTGCTGGATGTGGTTTGAAGACATTTTCTAAATGGGCGGCAAATACATTTGCCTTCTCTTCGTTGCTGCGAGCCCACTTTCCTCTTTGTGTACGTAATGGTGGTTCACTTTCGATTGGTGGACATACACCTTTGGCTTTCCACAATGGGAATCGTTGCTGTTTGGGGAGAGTTGCTCCATATAATCCATTTGAGCTTGGTGTTTTTCATCTTCTAGGGCTTTGCGTAGTAGATGGTTGGCTATTTTTAACCACTCCTTCGATTCAGGTGATCTGTTGCCACTCCCGCCGAAGTTTTCTCTTATTGCGAAGCAGCTCTTCAACGTGCCTGGGGACACGGCTGCATGTGTGAAGTTTATTAGCTGTAGTTATTGGAGTCGAATGTTTTGCCGCCAGTGACATTACAGACACTAATGCTTCAACTGAGGTATCTATGTCATTTTTACAATAAATGCTAGGGCAGTCATCAATAAGGGAACTTACGTACTTCCTGTATTTAAGCCAATCTGTTTTTCTAGAAGTTAGAAAATGTGGGCGTTACAATAACTGTGGATGGTCAGAAAGGTGCAGAAGGATCGGCGAGTGATCCGATGATAGGTCTGATAAGTGCTCCACACGAATCTGAGCCTGTGGCACTCTTCTTGTAACAGAAAAATCTATCAAGTCGGGTTGCTTCTTTGGATCTGTGGGCCAATATGTAGGCCAGCCTGGAGAAATAAAATCCAGCTTGTTTCTTGGTGTTATTATGGCGTTATATAGTTGTCTTCCTTTCGGGGTGATGAGTCGGGTTCCCCAATGGGTGTGTTTGGCATTGTAGTCACCAGCTGCTATAAACCGGTCACCTAACAGATCGAAGAATTTTACAAATTCTGCTTCAGAAACAGAGAAGCGCGGTGGGCAGTTAAGCATATCCGCAGTTAAGTAGCCGCTTTGAGTTTCGATTTGAATTATTGTGGCCTGTAAATAAGTTGTAGCAAATGATGGCAGCGGATAGTGTCTGATGCGATGCTTTATAAGAATGCCAGTACCTCCATGAGCCTTACCATCGGGGAGGTTTGTCGCATAAAAGTTGAAGCCATTGAAATGAAAATAATTTTTGTTCGTTAGGTGAGTCTCTGATATGAGCATGGCGTCAATGTCATGATGATCGAGGAACTGCAAGAGCTCGCATTTGTGCTGTGAAATGCCATTTGCATTCCAGAAACATATTTTTAGAGAGACCATTTAATTAGATTTCTGTTTGATAAGTAATTCCAGGAGGAGATTTTGATTGCGCATAATTTCCTGCATCGTTTGTTGTATTGCTACCATTGTATTTGTTAGAGTTACCAGAATTGATTCAACTCCACTAGGCAATTGGGATGGATTCGCATTGGGCTGCTGAGCAGTCATTTCTGGCCTCTGTTGCGGTTCCTGATGGTGCATTGTTCCTGCAGTGGTTTGTTGAAGTTTAGAAACTGAGGCATACGACTCGTTAGTGTTACTTAACGCCTGAGCAAAAGATACTCCTGGAATCGTAGTTGGTGGTATATACGGCAAGTTTTGTCGGATGACAGGGTTTCGAGCTGCGGTTTTTTGTTGGCTTATGCGACTTTTTAACTCTTTGTACACAGGGCAACCTCTATAGTTGGCAGTATGGTTTCCCCCACAATTGCTACATTTCTTCGCAGATGGGTCCTCCTTAGCATTAATAAACTGTCACGATAACAACATATACATGACATATACAATCATTTTACAATGTAATTTAGTTTTAAGAAAAATATAAATTTTATTAAACTTATTTTAATTCTCTGTCTCAAATTTTAATATAAACTCATTATAAACTAACTAGCTTAGTACATATGTAAAACTCTTTATGTGACTAGTGCTATAACATATAAGTAACTCTACTTGTTGCGCTAGGAAGTAATTAACAATAAATAAATAAATAAATGGGTCCTCCTTATTTACGGGGTAGGGCTCAGAGGGGTGTACATCCCCGCAGGCGACGCAGACTGCACGTAGGGTACAATAGGTTTTTGTATGCCCATATTCCTGGCAGTTTGTGCATTGGACAGGTCCATTTCGCTTATGCGGTTCCTCAACTGTAATTCTACGGTGCAGTAGATATTGCAGTTTATAAATTTGGTGAACTTCGTTTTTACCTTTAGGCATGGAGTCAGGGGTCAATTCTACCTTGAACATTGGTTGGAGAATTTTATTTTTGTTTATTATGTTTATGGCCATTTTGACTTCAAAGTCCTTATCTTTTAGTGCATCATTTATCTCTTCGACTGGAACGGTTGGCTCTATTCCTTTGATGACCACTTGTAGTCCCTTGCTACTTTTAAGTTGGTACGTGTAGTAACTCCTTTTTTCATCGTTGAGGTATTTGGCCACTGATCCATAGTTTTCTTCGTCGTTGACTTGTATTTTAATTTCATTAATGTTACCTCTTCTTATCGACGTAACATAGAATTTGTTTTCGCCAATTTTATTACTGAGTTTTTTAACCAAATCTGTACAATTTGCTTGACGCACATAAATAGGTGGCGGCTTTAGTTGCTTGGCCATTGGTGTTTCAACGCTATTTGCTTCGGTTTCGCTGAGAATAGCGAATCTATTGTTTTTCAGCGCTTCATTTGGCACAGTGTTTTCCGATGTTTTTGTTATTTTAGGTGCGTTGGTTGTTTCAGTTGATTGTGGGCTTAACCTTATTTTAATTTGGACATAGCGATCGAGCCCGGTCTGTATTAGCGTTCTGCTTGCGCTCTTTGTACTTTTCGGTTTAGAGAGGGGGAGCTGGTCGCACTGAGTTGACAATACCAGGCGATGAGAGACTGCCGTTGTTGTTGTTGTAGTTGTCGTTGTTACAGTCGAAGACACAGTTGTAAGCGAAGGCAATGTACTGGTCGTTGTTGTTGTCAGAAGCTCGTTGGTAAGGCTGCAGGGGTCTGGGGACGGGCACTGGGCACTCCATGACTCACTTTGCAATGTGCTGACTGAGCATATTATAGCGAGAGAGAGAGAGCGTGCTCTCTCTGTGTCAACTTGCAGTGATGCAGTTGTTTCAGGTGCCGTTACCTCTGGTGAGCGTATGGTGAAGTATACTGATAATGATGTGAAACTTATTCTGATGATGAGGCATCATTCTCAACGCCTGTAGGATGATCTGAACCGCATGCAATCTTGGTGCTTAGCAAACCACTTGCACCTCAATTGCTATAAACGTAAGCTTTGCCCCTTTTAGTCTCATATACGATTGACAGTGTGCCATTGCAGCGTATATCGACTGACCTTATTGACCTTATTATTTAACCTTCACATATGGATTCATTAAACGTTGGTCCAAGGAGTTTAATGACCCTTTCACCACTTAGCTTCTTCACATTGCTCTAGTACGCCCTGTGCTTGAATACTGCTCGTGCGTTTGGTATAGAAAGCATCATCAATTCCTTCTTTTTGCTCTTCGTGGTTTAAGCTGGGATCCCAACCTTTGCTTACTATCGTACTCTAGTAGACTGATGCTAATAAACTTTCCTTCTTTAGTAAATCATAGGACTGTTCTTGGAGTAGTTTTTCTCCACAAGTTGGTTATATGTGAGGTTGACTCCTGTGCCCTCTTAGGTCGCCTTAATTTTTCAGTTCCTTGTAGACCAACAAGGAATTATTTTCCGTTCATATTGGCTAGATGGACAACCGATTACGCTTTGCATAATCGTTTTCAGGTCATGTGCAGTAATTATAATGATCTCTCACATTTATTTTCGACAGGACTCTCTCTCTGTACTATAAAAATTATTTTTTATAATTATCTTCGGGAAAATCTCTGACCACTTACTGCTGTGAGTTGGGGCATAGCTTGCCGGACTGGCATTTCAATTTTCCCCCACCGGGTTGGAGATTTCCCTCTTTCCCTTTTCGTCTTTCCCTTTTCGTCTTTCTCTTTCCAACTTTCTCTTTTCCCTGTTTCTTTATCTCTCTTTCCCTCTATAATGTCTCTAAACACATATGGCTGTGAATCAAGGCATAGCTGGCCAACTGGCAAATACAATTCTCCCAACGTGTTGGAGGCATTAATAGACGTTATTTTACAGCTTTTTCTTAGGTTTCTTATATTTTAAGTTTGGATTATAGTGTTATATTAGGTCATATAATCATTCAAATTTTTTATTTTAATATACATAAAATGTTAAAATATATTTTATTACGGGAATGTATCGATAGAACTATTGTTGATTTGCCAAATAAATAAATAAATAAACAACTGCAAACTTGGAGAATTTATTTATACACGTCAGACAATATATTCGATCCGTGGAAAAGATATCGACAAGTAATATCTCTCCCACATAAGACGGGATGTGAGTTTAACCCGGATGACGGTCATATTTTGCCATTGAGCAAATCTTACAGTTCGCAACAATTTCTGTTGCCAATCTGCTCATATTTGTAAAAGAAATAGTCACGCCAAATTGGTTTAACAACCAATGTCGCAATGCATTGCGTTGACGTCTCCCACATTCACCACATCTTACACTTACACTGTCTGCAAAAGCACATTCCGATATGAGATCCGAATAACATGCCTTGTAACGGAGGGAAAATCTGCCTCTTCAATCACGATTTGATTACGGAAAAGTTGACCGGCTTGTCAGTGATCTTCGCTATGAATTGTAGCTTGAATTGTATGCTTTGGCGTAACAAAGCATCGGCCACATAATTCTCTCTGCCACGCATATAAATTAAATTGGCGTTATGCTCATAAATAAAGGCCTTCCAGCGCTTTATTTTGGCATTTGGATTTCGGTCAGAGACCGCAAAAGTTAATGGTAGGTGGTCGGTGATGATATTCAGATCCCTGACTCCGTACAGGTAATTCTGGAGGCTTTTTAGGGCCCAACTATTGCTAAGAGTTCTCGCTCGTTTGTAGCGAAATTGGCCTCCCTGTCCCTCCCCTCCCTGCTAGTTTAACATAAGTTAATATAAATATTCAACTTTAATTTCATTACACAATAGACGGGCACTTTGTTTAAGTTTTATACAACACAAATAAATGCACACAAAAAACAAATTAACTAATATAAATACATTTTGTTTTTATATAGTCTTTCTACATACCCAGGCCTTTCGTTTCCATTATTAACATTTACTTATTTTTATACCCCGTACCCATGTCATGTCCGTTGGTCTGTATGAACGCAAGGATCTCAGAAAGTATAAGAGGTAGAATAACCAAACTTGGTATACAGATTCTCCTGAGCCCGAGAAAGGAGTTTGTTCATTTTTCCCGATGCACCCCCTCACCACACCTCCCCCCCCACCCAGATAGGTTGATCAGAAAGAAAATGAACACATACACACATATGTGCAAGTAAAACAACACGCATAGACACAATTCTGATGTAAAAGTATGTATGCATGTATGGAATATTTTATATTTAATTTAGTTAAGTAATTAAATTAATTTTTTTTTGTGGGGTGGTACAGGGTATTTACGAGTTCAGCCTGTTCGACTTTAGCATTCCTTTCTTGTTCATAATTAGGAAATTGACAAGATCGCAAAGTTAGCAAAAAATTTCAAACAACTGACTTCGAAGTGTTATCAGTGTTGCATAAAGATCAAAAATATTTATGTTTTTGTTGTAGTTAGGGTTTGTGTTTTAAGAAAGTAATATTAAAGAATTTGTTTCCATGAAATTTTTGAATTTATGCCAAATATCAACAATACTACGGTCGATTATATTATAAAACTTAATATAACAAATTAAACTAAACAAAATAAAAGATAAGAAAGCCTAACACAAAGCTGTACAATGACGCCTATTAATGCCTCCGACACGTTGGGGGAATTTTATTTGCCAATTGGCCAGCTATGCCCCGATTCACAGCCTATGCGGTCAGAGACATTAAAGACCTAAAAAACTATGCAAAAAGTAGATAAAGGTGAACAATTAATTCTATTTAACAACTAATTAGAAAAAGTGCGAAGTAGAACGAGAAAGAGAAAAAGAAAGAAGGAAAGAGAGACAGAGAAACAGAAAAAGAGAAAGGTAGAAAGAGAGACGAAAAGAAAAAGAAACAGAGAAAAAGAGGGAAATCTCCAACCCGGTGGGGGAAATTTTAAATACCAGTCCGGCATATACACTTGATATACATATGGAGAGACACTTGACTACGAGTCGAGATCCGGGATGTATCCGAATAATCGGTTTTTTTATAGCCTGTACCCAAAGGGTAAGAGTATACTAGTTTTGTGCGAATGTATGTAACACACAGAAGGAGGCGTGGCAGGCCCCACAAAGTATATATATTATTGATCAGGATGACAAGACGAGTCAATATAGCCATGTCCGACTGTCCGTCCGTCCGTCCGTCTGTCTGTCTGTATGAGCGCAATGATCTCATGAAGTACAAGAGCTAGAATAAGCAAACTTGGTATCGAGGTTCCCCTAAGTCCTAGGCAGGTCAACTTTATTTTTTTATTCTGATACCCCCCCCTCCCCACTTCCCACGCAATTCGTGTTTTGTATATAACTTCCGTAATTCTTAGAATTTTGAAATCATTTTGGTAGTTACATCTAGTTACTGCTTTTGAGTCCGTATGCCAAGTTTCATCATAATGGGTTAATTCTGAAGAAAGTTATAGCCATAAATAAAATCGCTGCCCATACTGTTGGGCTTGCTCGGCTGTAGCGTTATCTCTTGTTTTCTGTTGAAGAATTAGATTCATAAGAATACATTTTTTCGTTTAATGTAATTGTGGTTATTTGGTTTTGTTGCTGTAAAAATGCTTGTGCTTTTAAAGTAAGAGCAAGAGATTGAACGTGCTTTGAGCTTTTGGGTTTGTGAAGATAGGTTTGAAGCAGAGAAAGCTGCGTCGGGAAGTCTGCAATGATCGGCTCCTGGAGAGTTTCTTTCTTATCGTAATTTATTTTGGTATCCGTAGACGGCGGACTTGGTTGATTAGGTAGGTCGTTGATGAGTTAACTATAATGATTGGTTATTGTTGTTTCATAATTATTTGTGCTTCTCGCAAAGTGCACTTTTTCGTTTTTTTTTATGTTGAGAAGTAAGTTATTGATATTTTGGCCATAATTAAGACGAGGCGGGATGATCGCCTTTACAGTTGGAACAGAATGTGCGTGTCTGAGGCTCGGGGAGGTGGGGACCCAGATTAAACGTGGCTGGATTTTTACAATGCTTTGCTGTGTGGCCTAATATCCGGCATGCCTTGCACCTCATCGGGTTGGGGATATATTCCCTTACCTTGAGGGTATGCCAGGAGATATCAAGTTTGCTTGGTAAACTGTAAAGGTCGAACGTGATCAAAATAGTACCAGTTGGTTTTGCGTTGCCATCGATTATTTTGGAAAATTTAAAATGGAATACCAATTCTAGTATTTAAGCTCTTTAATTATTTCTTCATCGGGGACATTGGCCAGAAAATGGTACCCTTACGAACACTAAGGGTGTCGTGTAGCTTGCGCTCGATAGTGCAAATGCCAGACAATGGGTAACTTTAATGCATTTTTCGGTGACTGCTTTTATTTTTACTAACGTCATATTACATTTTCACTCAGGTTTCGAGCTCCGCTGTTTACTGAATTTAAATATATATTTTGAACTAATCATTAAATACAAATAATCTCATCGAAAATCCTTTAGTCAGTGGTTGCAATTACCACATAAATTCATTCATATTAACTAAATTGTGTTCAAAATTGTGTGAATTAATTAACTTGAAGTTCAGTGACATTTTTAAAATTTTGTTGTTTTAATAAACTTTTGTTTGCAATTCTGCTGTGCTTTTTTACTTAATACGTTATTTATTTAATTATTATACTTGTAGTTAATTATTATAGTTAATTATTATAGTTAATTATTATAGTTAACTTAACAAGAAACTTTGCAAAAGAACAATATAAATATAAAAATATTAATAATACGAAGAAATTAAAAAAAAAAACTTATAAATATAAAGAATTCAATATATTAAATAGTATAACTTGAAAATAAAATTCAAACAAGTGGAACAAGTCTACTACTTGTAAAATAGGATTAGAGATTATCAGAATCAAGTTGCAAGTATATTAATGATGAAATAGTCAGAATGGAGTGTTGTGTGAAAAAAGATTGTAATTAGAACACAACTCACGAAAGGGTTCATGTGAAGCGAAGTTAGATCTACAAATAGGCAATCGAAGGGTGCGAAATGCACGAGTAAATCTTAAGGGAACTGCCAAGTCTACAAGGCTAAGAAGGAAAGAGGAATCTATATCGCCAGAAAGAAGTTTGTGAAGGAGGGTTACTCCTGAACAAATTCTACGGTGATGTAAGGAAGGCAGTTCTATTAGTTTTAATCTGGATCTATAATGAGTCAAGCTATTTTGCGGGTCCCAGTTTAGACTCTGAAGAGCAAATAGTAAGAATTGTTTTTGGACAGATTCAATCAACATTTGTTGTTCATTGTATTGTGGGCTCCATACACCAGAGCAATATTCCAAGATAGGGCGAACCAATGATATGTACAATGACAAACTCTTTCGACCAACGTTTTATAAAAGGAAGAAGCCCTCTTGCTTTCGTGACAATAACTGAAATATGGCTGTTAAAACTTAATTTATTATCAAAAAGTACGCCAAGATCATTAGCCCGGGCATCGGCAGTCGACTCGACTACCACCGATTGCATTTTTCGTGTTTTTTTTTACATTGTTGATCGTGGGTCGTTGCGCTTTCGTGTAACGTTAGTTGACGACTAACTTTTGCGCTGTACAAAAATGCGTAGCTCTGCGTGGATGATAAGTGTGTGTTTTATGCAGTTGTGTCAGTCAAATCGACTAACGATACCTTTCGTGTGACGTTTTTGGTTTTATTTGTATTATAAAAAATATATTATAAATATATTATAAACAAGTAAAAAAGCTAAAGTCGGGTGTCCCGACTTTGAAATACTCTGTACATATGTTTACAATAATTATAAAAAATAAAAAAAATTAAGAAAATAAAAAAAAAAATTTGATCGATTTTACCTCTCTCGGTATTCGAACTCACGTAAAGGGTGTATAATTGCACATTTACATAGCAATTGCGTCTGTGTGAGTGTATGTATGCCTATGCGCATCTATTCATGTCTGTGTAAGCATTGTCGCAGTCAACCAAACAGCAACATCAACAACAGCCCCGGGCAGCGCTTGAGCAGCGCTGCAGTAGCAAATATATTTATGGCTATAACTTCTTGTTAAATCGGTCTATCATAGTGAAACTTGACATACTAACTGGGGATATTTGCAAAATTTTAGTTTGAAATTCCAAGAATTACGGGAGTTACGATTTGCGGTGGAGAGGGGGGGGGGGAATATATATATATATATATATATATATATACTAGCAGGTATTGCCCGTCTTCACCCGGCTCAATATAATGTTTCCAATTGTATTTATTTTGTGTGTGCATAACCTACCCATTTGTTTTCACCTTACAACTTACCAGTAGGAAGGCATTTAAGGTATTTAAATGAACATTTTCTGTTCTTGACAAAAAATTGTTCAGTAGTCCGTTACATTTTTGTTCTTGACAAACTATTTCGTTAAACGAACATAACCACTATAACTAATATTTTTTAAAGCTCGTTTTCCCCCCGTTGGAGCTAGAATTTTCCAAAAGCCTTTCTTAGTGCTCCTACACTATGATGGATACTATGAAACGATACTTGAGTCCAAATTTAAATTCACATTTGAGTCTTTTCGTGCCATCTACGACCACGCACAAACTCGGAATATGAAACACGGCACTCGTGTCAATGCCGTGCAGCGATGAGCCACGATCAAAAAGCACTGGCACCGATACCATCAAAATATCGAAGTTTGAATGCAATAAGCAGAATATTTAAATAATGAAATCGAATTATTTATTGAGATCAAAATAAGAACAAATTATATACATACATACATACATCTGCCCGCAATGCGAAGCAGAATATGCGTAGCTCCGTTATTCGGTTTCTGCTTTACTATCGCTTACGCAGTCGTTGCCTAGCGACGGTAACTGTAACATTTATACATTAATACGAATGTACATACATGCTATATTTATACACAGGCATACATACATATGTACATATGTTTCTCTTTACTTTTTCAACCGTACGTAAAGAACCGCACACATAGACACGAACTGTTGCTTGTTGTGTGTGTGAGTGTGTGTATGTGATGTCCCCAACTATTTGATATTTATTGTTGCTGCATAAAGTTATTAATGATAACACTAATGCCAAATGCACTAAACAAAGAAAAAATTACTTTTAAAAATGTTATATTATATAATTTTCAATTAATTAACATTTCTTGCTCTGTCAGTGCAAGACGAATGTACATACATACATATGTAGATACATATGTACATACATAGATGTGCACATACATATGTATCTATGGACATTCACACATTAGTGTCTCACATTTTGCTTTGGCTATTTCAATCGTTTGCACGCAACTACACGAACAGCTGTTTGTATGTGTGTGTGTGTGTATGTATACTTAGTTGTCCCCAACTGTTTGATATTTTGTATTGTTTGTTCTGTCTGCTTTTGTAAAATGCATATTTTGAAAATCCTTGAATGCAAAGTTGTAGATTTAGTTACGTAGATTACATTATCCAAATTTTAAGTCGATCGGACTAAATTTATAACACAAACTTTTCATTTGAAATAGTGAATAAATATTAAAACCCCAATAATTCAAGCTCCAACACAATCGAAAATCCGAGTATGCAGTTTTGTTTGTATTCTTTAATTGTTTTTAGAAACTAAGTTTTAAGTCGATCGGTTGAAAAATGCGGATTTTTCAAACAAACTTTGGAGCTACTTTTCCCCCCTTTGGAGCTCGAATTTCCAAAATCCCTTCTTAGTGCGCATCTACACCCTGATAGGATACCTGAGCCCAAATTTCAGCTTTCTAGCTCTTACCGTTTGGGCTGTGGGCTGTTGACGCGGTTTCCTTTTGTGCCCCAAGAAAACCCCAATAATTCAAGCTCCAACAAAAAATTTAAAAAATCGAGTATGCAGTTTTGTTTTTATTTTTTTATTGATTTTAGAAACTAAGTTTTAAGTCGATCGGTTCAAAAATGCGGATTTTTCAAACAAACTTTGGAGCTATTTTTCCCCCTTTGGAGCTCGAGTTTCCAAAATCCCTCCTTTTGTGCCCCAAGAAAACCCCAATAATTCAAGCTCCAACAAAAAATTTAAAAAATCGAGTATGCAGTTTTGTTTTTATTTTTTAATTGATTTTAGAAACTAAGTTTTAAGTCGATCGGTTGAAAAATGCGGATTTTTCAAACAAACTTTGGAGCTACTTTTCCCCCCTTTGGAGCTCGAATTTCCAAAATCCCTCCTTTTGTGCCCCAAGGAAACCCCAATAATTCAAGCTCCAACAAAAAATTTAAAAAATCGAGTATGCAGTTTTGTTTGTATTCTTTAATTGATTTTAGAAACTAAGTTTTAAGTCGATCGGTTGAAAAATGCGGATTTTTCAAACAAACTTTGGAGCTCGTTTTGTTTGTATTTTTTAATTGATTTTCGAAACTAAGTTTTAAGTCGATCGGTTGAAAAATGCGGATTTTTCAAACAAACTTTGGAGCTCGTTTTCCCCCCTTTGGAGCTCGAATTTTCCAAAAATCCCTTCTTAGTGCGCATCTACACCATGATAGGATACCTAAGCCCAAATTTCAGCATCCTAGCTTTTACCGTTTGGGCTGTGGGCTGTTGACGCGGTTTCCTTTTGTGCAGTTTTGTTTTTATTTTTTAATTGATTTTAGAAACTAAGTTTTAAGTCGATCGGTTGAAAAATGCGGATTTTTCAAACAAACTTTGGAGCTACTTTTTCCCCCTTTGGAGCTCGAATTTCCAAAATCCCTCCTTTTGTGCCCCAAGAAAACCCCAATAATTCAAGCTCCAACAAAAAATTTAAAAAATCGAGTATGCAGTTTTGTTTGTATTCTTCAATTGATTTTAGAAACTAAGTTTTAAGTCGATCGGTTGAAAAATGTGGATTTTTCAAACAAACTTTGGAGCTCGTTTTGTTTGTATTTTTTAATTGATTTTCGAAACTAAGTTTTAAGTCGATCGGGTGAAAAATGCGGATTTTTCAAACAACATTTGGAGCTACTTTTCCCCCCTTTGGAGCTCGAATTTCCAAAATCCCTTCTTAGTGCGCATCTACACCCTGATAGGATACTTGAGCCCAAATTTCAGCTTTCTAGCTCTTACCGTTTGGGCTGTGGGCTGTTGACGCGGTTTCCTTTTGTGCCCCAAGAAAACCCCAATAATTCAAGCTCCAACAAAAAATTTAAAAAATCGAGTATGCAGTTTTGTTTGTATTCTTTAATTGATTTTCGAAACTAAGTTTTAAGTCGATCGGGTGAAAAATGCGGATTTTTCAAACAAACTTTGGAGCTCGTTTTCCCCCCTTTGAAGCTCGAATTTTCCAAAATCCCCTTCTTAGTGCGCATCTACACCATGATAGGATATCTGAGCCCAAATTTCAGCTTTCTAGCTCTTACCGTTTGGGCTGTGGGCTGTTGACGCGGTTTCCTTTTGTGCCCCAAGAAAACCCCAATAATTGAAGCTCCAACAAAAAATTTAAAAAATCGAGTATGCAGTTTTGTTTGTATTCTTGAATTGTTTTTAGAAACTAAGTTTTAAGTCGATCGGTTGAAAAATGCGGATTTTTCAAACAAAATTTGGAGCTACTTTTCCCCCCTTTGGAGCTCGAATTTCCAAAATCCCTTCTTAGTGCGCATCTACACCCTGATAGGATACTTGAGCCCAAATTTCAGCTTTCTAGCTCTTACCGTTTGGGCTGTGGGCTGTTGACGCGGTTTCCTTTTGTGCCCCAAGAAAACCCCAATAATTCAAGCTCCAACAAAAAATTAAAAAAATCGAGTATGCAGTTTTGTTTGTATTCTTTAATTGATTTTAGAAACTAAGTTTTAAGTCGATCGGTTGAAAAATGCGGATTTTTCAAACAAACTTTGGAGCTCGTTTTCCCCCCTTTGAAGCTCGAATTTTCCAAAATCCCTTCTTAGTGCGCATCTACACCATGATAGGCTACTTGAGCCCAAATTTCAGCATCCTAGCTTTTACCGTTTGGGCTGTGGGCTGTTGACGCGGTTTCCTTTTGTGCCCCAAGAAAACCCCAATAATTCAAGCTCCAACAAAAAATTTAAAAAATCGAGTATGCAGTTTTGTTTGTATTCTTCAATTGATTTTAGAAACTAAGTTTTAAGTCGATCGGTTGAAAAATGTGGATTTTTCAAACAAACTTTGGAGCTCGTTTTGTTTGTATTTTTTAATTGATTTTCGAAACTAAGTTTTAAGTCGATCGGGTGAAAAATGCGGATTTTTCAAACAACATTTGGAGCTACTTTTCCCCCCTTTGGAGCTCGAATTTCCAAAATCCCTTCTTAGTGCGCATCTACACCCTGATAGGATACTTGAGCCCAAATTTCAGCTTTCTAGCTCTTACCGTTTGGGCTGTGGGCTGTTGACGCGGTTTCCTTTTGTGCCCCAAGAAAACCCCAATAATTCAAGCTCCAACAAAAAATTTAAAAAATCGAGTATGCAGTTTTGTTTGTATTCTTTAATTGATTTTCGAAACTAAGTTTTAAGTCGATCGGGTGAAAAATGCGGATTTTTCAAACAAACTTTGGAGCTCGTTTTCCCCCCTTTGAAGCTCGAATTTTCCAAAATCCCCTTCTTAGTGCGCATCTACACCATGATAGGATATCTGAGCCCAAATTTCAGCTTTCTAGCTCTTACCGTTTGGGCTGTGGGCTGTTGACGCGGTTTCCTTTTGTGCCCCAAGAAAACCCCAATAATTGAAGCTCCAACAAAAAATTTAAAAAATCGAGTATGCAGTTTTGTTTGTATTCTTGAATTGTTTTTAGAAACTAAGTTTTAAGTCGATCGGTTGAAAAATGCGGATTTTTCAAACAAAATTTGGAGCTACTTTTCCCCCCTTTGGAGCTCGAATTTCCAAAATCCCTTCTTAGTGCGCATCTACACCCTGATAGGATACTTGAGCCCAAATTTCAGCTTTCTAGCTCTTACCGTTTGGGCTGTGGGCTGTTGACGCGGTTTCCTTTTGTGCCCCAAGAAAACCCCAATAATTCAAGCTCCAACAAAAAATTAAAAAAATCGAGTATGCAGTTTTGTTTGTATTCTTTAATTGATTTTAGAAACTAAGTTTTAAGTCGATCGGTTGAAAAATGCGGATTTTTCAAACAAACTTTGGAGCTCGTTTTCCCCCCTTTGAAGCTCGAATTTTCCAAAATCCCTTCTTAGTGCGCATCTACACCATGATAGGCTACTTGAGCCCAAATTTCAGCATCCTAGCTTTTACCGTTTGGGCTGTGGGCTGTTGACGCGGTTTCCTTTTGTGCCCCAAGAAAACCCCAATAATTCAAGCTCCAACAAAAAATTAAAAAAATCGAGTATGCAGTTTTGTTTGTATTTTTTAATTGATTTTAGAAACTAAGTTTTAAGTCGATCGGTTGAAAAATGCGGATTTTTCAAACAAACTTTGGAGCTCGTTTTCCCCCTTTGAAGCTCGAATTTTCCAAAATCCCTTCTTAGTGCGCATCTACACCATGATAGGCTACTTGAGCCCAAATTTCAGCATCCTAGCTTTTACCGTTTGGGCTGTGGGCTGTTGACGCGGTTTCCTTTTGTGCCCCAAGAAAACCCCAATAATTCAAGCTCCAACAAAAAATTTAAAAAATCGAGTATGCAGTTTTGTTTGTATTCTTTAATTGATTTTCGAAACTAAGTTTTAAGTCGATCGGGTGAAAAATGCGGATTTTTCAAACAAACTTTGGAGCTCGTTTTCCCCCCTTTGAAGCTCGAATTTTCCAAAATCCCCTTCTTAGTGCGCATCTACACCATGATAGGATATCTGAGCCCAAATTTCAGCTTTCTAGCTCTTACCGTTTGGGCTGTGGGCTGTTGACGCGGTTTCCTTTTGTGCCCCAAGAAAACCCCAATAATTGAAGCTCCAACAAAAAATTTAAAAAATCGAGTATGCAGTTTTGTTTGTATTCTTTAATTGATTTTCGAAACTAAGTTTTAAGTCGATCGGGTGAAAAATGCTGATTTTTCAAACAAACTTTGGAGCTCGTTTCCCCCCTTTGAAGCTCGAATTTTCCAAAATCCCCTTCTTAGTGCGCATCTACACCATGATAGGATATCTGAGCCCAAATTTCAGCTTTCTAGCTCTTACCGTTTGGGCTGTGGGCTGTTGACGCGGTTTCCTTTTGTGCCCCAAGAAAACCCCAATAATTGAAGCTCCAACAAAAAATTTAAAAAATCGAGTATGCAGTTTTGTTTGTATTCTTGAATTGTTTTTAGAAACTAAGTTTTAAGTCGATCGGTTGAAAAATGCGGATTTTTCAAACAAAATTTGGAGCTACTTTTCCCCCCTTTGGAGCTCGAATTTCCAAAATCCCTTCTTAGTGCGCATCTACTTGAGCCCAAATTTCAGCTTTCTAGCTCTTACCGTTTGGGCTGTGGGCTGTTGACGCGGTTTCCTTTTGTGCATCAAGAAAACCCCAATAATTCAAGCTCAAACAAAAAATTAAAAAAATCGAGTATGCAGTTTTGTTTGTATTCTTTAATTGATTTTAGAAACTAAGTTTTAAGTCGATCGGTTGAAAAATGCGGAATTTTCAAACAAACTTTGGAGCTCGTTTTCACCCCTTTGAAGCTCGAATTTTCCAAAATCCCTTCTTAGTGCGCATCTACACCATGATAGGCTACTTGAGCCCAAATTTCAGCATCCTAGCTTTTACCGTTTGGGCTGTGGGCTGTTGACGCGGTTTCCTTTTGTGCCCCAAGAAAACCCCAATAATTCAAGCTCCAACAAAAAATTTAAAAAATCGAGTATGCAGTTTTGTTTGTATTCTTTAATTGATTTTCGAAACTAAGTTTTAAGTCGATCGGGTGAAAAATGCGGATTTTTCAAACAAACTTTGGAGCTCGTTTTCCCCCCTTTGAAGCTCGAATTTTCCAAAATCCCCTTCTTAGTGCGCATCTACTTGAGCCCAAATTTCAGCTTTCTAGCTCTTACCGTTTGGGCTGTGGGCTGTTGACGCGGTTTCCTTTTGTGCCCCAAGAAAACCCCAATAATTCAAGCTCCAACAAAAAATTAAAAAAATCGAGTATGCAGTTTTGTTTGTATTCTTTAATTGATTTTAGAAACTAAGTTTTAAGTCGATCGGTTGAAAAATGCGGATTTTTCAAACAAACTTTGGAGCTCGTTTTCCCCCCTTTGAAGCTCGAATTTTCCAAAATCCCTTCTTAGTGCGTATCTACACCATGATAGGCTACTTGAGCCCAAATTTCAGCATCCTAGCTTTTACCGTTTGGGCTGTGGGCTGTTGACGCGGTTTCCTTTTGTGCCCCAAGAAAACCCCAATAATTCAAGCTCCAACAAAAAATTTAAAAAATCGAGTATGCAGTTTTGTTTGTATTCTTTAATTGATTTTAGAAACTAAGTTTTAAGTCGATCGGTTGAAAAATGCGGATTTTTCAAACAAACTTTGGAGCTCGTTTTCCCCCCTTTGAAGCTCGAATTTTCCAAAATCCCTTCTTAGTGCGCATCTACACCATGATAGGCTACTTGAGCCCAAATTTCAGCATCCTAGCTTTTACTGTTTGGGCTGTGGGCTGTTGACGCGGTTTCCTTTTGTGCCCCAAGAAAACCCCAATAATTCAAGCTCCAACAAAAAATTTAAAAAATCGAGTATGCAGTTTTGTTTGTATTCTTTAATTGATTTTCGAAACTAAGTTTTAAGTCGATCGGGTGAAAAATGCGGATTTTTCAAACAAACTTTGGAGCTCGTTTTCCCCCCTTTGAAGCTCGAATTTTCCAAAATTTGTTTGTATTCTTTAATTGATTTTCGAAACTAAGTTTTAAGTCGATCGGGTGAAAAATGCGGATTTTTCAAACAAACTTTGGAGCTCGTTTTCCCCCCTTTGAAGCTCGAATTTTCCAAAATCCCCTTCTTAGTGCGCATCTACACCATGATAGGATATCTGAGCCCAAATTTCAGCTTTCTAGCTCTTACCGTTTGGGCTGTGGGCTGTTGACGCGGTTTCCTTTTGTGCCCCAAGAAAACCCCAATAATTGAAGCTCCAACAAAAAATTTAAAAAATCGAGTATGCAGTTTTGTTTGTATTCTTTAATTGATTTTAGAAACTAAGTTTTAAGTCGATCGGGTGAAAAATGCGGATTTTTCAAACAAACTTTGGAGCTCGTTTTCCCCCCTTTGAAGCTCGAATTTTCCAAAATCCCCTTCTTAGTGCGCATCTACACCATGATAGGATATCTGAGCCCAAATTTCAGCTTTCTAGCTCTTACCGTTTGGGCTGTGGGCTGTTGACGCGGTTTCCTTTTGTGCCCCAAGAAAACCCCAATAATTGAAGCTCCAACAAAAAATTTAAAAAATCGAGTATGCAGTTTTGTTTGTATTCTTGAATTGTTTTTAGAAACTAAGTTTTAAGTCGATCGGTTGAAAAATGCGGATTTTTCAAACAAAATTTGGAGCTACTTTTCCCCCCTTTGGAGCTCGAATTTCCAAAATCCCTTCTTAGTGCGCATCTACACCCTGATAGGATACTTGAGCCCAAATTTCAGCTTTCTAGCTCTTACCGTTTGGGCTGTGGGCTGTTGACGCGGTTTCCTTTTGTGCCCCAAGAAAACCCCAATAATTCAAGCTCCAACAAAAAATTAAAAAAATCGAGTATGCAGTTTTGTTTGTATTCTTTAATTGATTTTAGAAACTAAGTTTTAAGTCGATCGGTTGAAAAATGCGGATTTTTCAAACAAACTTTGGAGCTCGTTTTCCCCCCTTTGAAGCTCGAATTTTCCAAAATCCCTTCTTAGTGCGCATCTACACCATGATAGGATATCTGAGCCCAAATTTCAGCTTTCTAGCTCTTACCGTTTGGGCTGTGGGCTGTTGACGCGGTTTCCTTTTGTGCCCCAAGAAAACCCCAATAATTCAAGCTCCAACAAAAAATTAAAAAAATGGAGTATGCAGTTTTGTTTGTATTCTTTAATTGATTTTAGAAACTAAGTTTTAAGTCGATCGGTTGAAAAATGCGGATTTTTCAAACAAACTTTGGAGCTCGTTTTCCCCCCTTTGAAGCTCGAATTTTCCAAAATCCCTTCTTAGTGCGTATCTACACCATGATAGGCTACTTGAGCCCAAATTTCAGCATCCTAGCTTTTACCGTTTGGGCTGTGGGCTGTTGACGCGGTTTCCTTTTGTGCCCCAAGAAAACCCCAATAATTCAAGCTCCAACAAAAAATTTAAAAAATCGAGTATGCAGTTTTGTTTGTATTCTTTAATTGATTTTAGAAACTAAGTTTTAAGTCGATCGGTTGAAAAATGCGGATTTTTCAAACAAACTTTGGAGCTCGTTTTCCCCCCTTTGGAGCTCGAATTTTCCAAAAACCCTTCTTAGTGCGCATCTACACCATGATAGGATACCTGAGCCCAAATTTCAGCTTTCTAGCTTTTACCGTTTGGGCTGTGGGCTGCTGACGCGGTTTCCTTTTGTGCATCAAGAAAACCCCAATAATTCAAGCTCCAACAAAAAATTAAAAAAATCGAGTATGCAGTTTTGTTTGTATTTTTTAATTGATTTTCGAAAGTTTTGTTTGTATTCTTTAATTGATTTTAGAAACTAAGTTTTAAGTCGATCGGTTGAAAAATGCGGATTTTTCAAACAAACTTTGGAGCTCGTTTTCCCCCCTTTATAGCTCGAATTTTCCAAAATCTTTTCTTAGTGCGCATCTACACCATGATAGGCTACTTGAGCCCAAATTTCAGCTTTCTAGCTTTTACCGTTTGGGCTGTGGGCTGTTGACGCGGTTTCCTTTTGTGCCCCAAGAAAACCCCAAATAATTCAAGCTCCAACAAAAAATTTAAAAAATCGAGTATGCAGTTTTGTTTTTATTTTTTAATTGATTTTAGAAACTAAGTTTTAAGTCGATCGGTTGAAAAATGCGGATTTTTCAAACAAACTTTGGAGCTCGTTTTCCCCCCTTTGAAGCTCGAATTTTCCAAAATCCCTTCTTAGTGCGCATCTACACCATGATAGGCTACTTGAGCCCAAATTTCAGCATCCTAGCTTTTACCGTTTGGGCTGTGGGCTGTTGACGCGGTTTCCTTTTGTGCCCCAAGAAAACCCCAATAATTCAAGCTCCAACAAAAAATTTAAAAAATCGAGTATGCAGTTTTGTTTGTATTCTTTAATTGATTTTCGAAACTAAGTTTTAAGTCGATCGGGTGAAAAATGCGGATTTTTCAAACAAACTTTGGAGCTCGTTTTCCCCCCTTTGAAGCTCGAATTTTCCAAAATTTGTTTGTATTCTTTAATTGATTTTCGAAACTAAGTTTTAAGTCGATCGGGTGAAAAATGCGGATTTTTCAAACAAACTTTGGAGCTCGTTTTCCCCCCTTTGAAGCTCGAATTTTCCAAAATCCCCTTCTTAGTGCGCATCTACACCATGATAGGATATCTGAGCCCAAATTTCAGCTTTCTAGCTCTTACCGTTTGGGCTGTGGGCTGTTGACGCGGTTTCCTTTTGTGCCCCAAGAAAACCCCAATAATTGAAGCTCCAACAAAAAATTTAAAAAATCGAGTATGCAGTTTTGTTTGTATTCTTTAATTGTTTTTAGAAACTAAGTTTTAAGTCGATCGGTTGAAAAATGCGGATTTTTCAAACAAAATTTGGAGCTACTTTTCCCCCCTTTGGAGCTCGAATTTCCAAAATCCCTTCTTAGTGCGCATCTACACCCTGATAGGATACTTGAGCCCAAATTTCAGCTTTCTAGCTCTTACCGTTTGGGCTGTGGGCTGTTGACGCGGTTTCCTTTTGTGCCCCAAGAAAACCCCAATAATTCAAGCTCCAACAAAAAATTAAAAAAATTGAGTATGCAGTTTTGTTTGTATTCTTTAATTGATTTTAGAAACTACGTTTTAAGTCGATCGGTTGAAAAATGCGGATTTTTCAAACAAACTTTGGAGCTCGTTTTCCCCCCTTTGGAGCTCGAATTTCCAAAATCCCTTCTTAGTGCGCATCTACTTGAGCCCAAATTTCAGCTTTCTAGCTCTTACCGTTTGGGCTGTGGGCTGTTGACGCGGTTTCCTTTTGTGCATCAAGAAAACCCCAATAATTCAAGCTCAAACAAAAAATTAAAAAAATCGAGTATGCAGTTTTGTTTGTATTCTTTAATTGATTTTAGAAACTAAGTTTTAAGTCGATCGGTTGAAAAATGCGGATTTTTCAAACAAACTTTGGAGCTCGTTTTCCCCCCTTTATAGCTCGAATTTTCCAAAATCTTTTCTTAGTGCGCATCTACACCATGATAGGCTACTTGAGCCCAAATTTCAGCTTTCTAGCTTTTACCGTTTGGGCTGTGGGCTGTTGACGCGGTTTCCTTTTGTGCCCCAAGAAAACCCCAAATAATTCAAGCTCCAACAAAAAATTTAAAAAATCGAGTATGCAGTTTTGTTTTTATTTTTTAATTGATTTTAGAAACTAAGTTTTAAGTCGATCGGTTGAAAAATGCGGATTTTTCAAACAAACTTTGGAGCTCGTTTTCCCCCCTTTGAAGCTCGAATTTTCCAAAATCCCTTCTTAGTGCGCATCTACACCATGATAGGCTACTTGAGCCCAAATTTCAGCATCCTAGCTTTTACCGTTTGGGCTGTGGGCTGTTGACGCGGTTTCCTTTTGTGCCCCAAGAAAACCCCAATAATTCAAGCTCCAACAAAAAATTTAAAAAATCGAGTATGCAGTTTTGTTTGTATTCTTTAATTGATTTTCGAAACTAAGTTTTAAGTCGATCGGGTGAAAAATGCGGATTTTTCAAACAAACTTTGGAGCTCGTTTTCCCCCCTTTGAAGCTCGAATTTTCCAAAATCCCCTTCTTAGTGCGCATCTACACCATGATAGGATATCTGAGCCCAAATTTCAGCTTTCTAGCTCTTACCGTTTGGGCTGTGGGCTGTTGACGCGGTTTCCTTTTGTGCCCCAAGAAAACCCCAATAATTGAAGCTCCAACAAAAAATTTAAAAAATCGAGTATGCAGTTTTGTTTGTATTCTTGAATTGTTTTTAGAAACTAAGTTTTAAGTCGATCGGTTGAAAAATGCGGATTTTTCAAACAAAATTTGGAGCTACTTTTCCCCCCTTTGGAGCTCGAATTTCCAAAATCCCTTCTTAGTGCGCATCTACACCCTGATAGGATACTTGAGCCCAAATTTCAGCTTTCTAGCTCTTACCGTTTGGGCTGTGGGCTGTTGACGCGGTTTCCTTTTGTGCCCCAAGAAAACCCCAATAATTCAAGCTCCAACAAAAAATTAAAAAAATTGAGTATGCAGTTTTGTTTGTATTCTTTAATTGATTTTAGAAACTACGTTTTAAGTCGATCGGTTGAAAAATGCGGATTTTTCAAACAAACTTTGGAGCTCGTTTTCCCCCCTTTATAGCTCGAATTTTCCAAAATCCCTTCTTAGTGCGCATCTACACCATGATAGGATACCTGAGCCCAAATTTCAGCTTTCTAGCTTTTACCGTTTGGGCTGTGGGCTGCTGACGCGGTTTCCTTTTGTGCATCAAGAAAACCCCAATAATTCAAGCTCCAACAAAAAATTAAAAAAATCGAGTATGCAGTTTTGTTTGTATTTTTTAATTGATTTTCGAAAGTTTTGTTTGTATTCTTTAATTGATTTTAGAAACTAAGTTTTAAGTCGATCGGTTGAAAAATGCGGATTTTTCAAACAAACTTTGGAGCTCGTTTTCCCCCCTTTATAGCTCGAATTTTCCAAAATCCCTTCTTAGTGCGCATCTACACCATGATAGGCTACTTGAGCCCAAATTCAGTTTTGTTTGTATTCTTTAATTGATTTTAGAAACTAAGTTTTAAGTCGATCGGTTGAAAAATGCGGATTTTTCAAACAAACTTTGGAGCTCGTTTTCCCCCCTTTGGAGCTCGAATTTTCCAAAATCCCTTCTTAGTGCGCATCTACACCATGATAGGATACCTGAGCCCAAATTTCAGCTTTCTAGCTTTTACCGTTTGGGCTGTGGGCTGCTGACGCCGTTTCCTTTTGTGCCCCAAGAAAACCCCAATAATTCAAGCTCCAACAAAAAATTAAAAAAATCGAGTATGCAGTTTTGTTTGTATTTTTTAATTGATTTTCGAAAGTTTTGTTTGTATTCTTTAATTGATTTTAGAAACTAAGTTTTAAGTCGATCGGTTGAAAAATGCGGATTTTTCAAACAAACTTTGGAGCTCGTTTTCCCCCCTTTATAGCTCGAATTTTCCAAAATCCCTTCTTAGTGCGCATCTACACCATGATAGGCTACTTGAGCCCAAATTTCAGCTTTCTAGCTTTTACCGTTTGGGCTGTGGGCTGTTGACGCGGTTTCCTTTTGTGCCCCAAGAAAACCCCAAATAATTCAAGCTCCAACAAAAAATTTAAAAAATCGAGTATGCAGTTTTGTTTTTATTTTTTAATTGATTTTAGAACCTAAGTTTTAAGTCGATCGGTTGAAAAATGCGGATTTTTCAAACAAACTTTGGAGCTCGTTTTCCCCCCTTTATAGCTCGAATTTTCCAAAATCCCTTCTTAGTGCGCATCTACACCATGATAGGCTACTTGAGCCCAAATTCAGTTTTGTTTGTATTCTTTAATAGATTTTAGAAACTAAGTTTTAAGTCGATCGGTTGAAAAATGCGGATTTTTCAAACAAACTTTGGAGCTCGTTTTCCCCCCTTTGGAGCTCGAATTTTCCAAAATCCCTTCTTAGTGCGCATCTACACCATGATAGGATACCTGAGCCCAAATTTCAGCTTTCTAGCTTTTACCGTTTGGGCTGTGGGCTGCTGACGCGGTTTCCTTTTGTGCCCCAAGAAAACCCCAATAATTCAAGCTCCAACAAAAAATTAAAAAAATCGAGTATGCAGTTTTGTTTGTATTTTTTAATTGATTTTCGAAAGTTTTGTTTGTATTCTTTAATTGATTTTAGAAACTAAGTTTTAAGTCGATCGGTTGAAAAATGCGGATTTTTCAAACAAACTTTGGAGCTCGTTTTCCCCCCTTTATAGCTCGAATTTTCCAAAATCCCTTCTTAGTGCGCATCTACACCATGATAGGCTACTTGAGCCCAAATTTCAGCTTTCTAGCTTTTACCGTTTGGGCTGTGGGCTGTTGACGCGGTTTCCTTTTGTGCCCCAAGAAAACCCCAAATAATTCAAGCTCCAACAAAAAATTTAAAAAATCGAGTATGCAGTTTTGTTTTTATTTTTTAATTGATTTTAGAAACTAAGTTTTAAGTCGATCGGTTGAAAAATGCGGATTTTTCAAACAAACTTTGGAGCTACTTTTCCCCCTTTGGAGCTCGAGTTTCCAAAATCCCTCCTTTTGTGCCCCAAGAAAACCCCAATAATTCAAGCTCCAACAAAAAATTTAAAAAATCGAGTATGCAGTTTTGTTTGTATTCTTTAATTGATTTTAGAAACTAAGTTTTAAGTCGGTCGGTTGAAAAATGCGGATTTTTCTAACAAACTTTGGAGCTCGTTTTCCCCCCTTTGAAGCTCGAATTTTCCAAAATCCCTTCTTAGTGCGCATCTACACCATGATAGGCTACTTGAGCCCAAATTTCAGCATCCTAGCTTTTACCGTTTGGGCTGTGGGCTGTTGACGCGGTTTCCTTTTGTGCCCCAAGAAAACCCCAATAATTCAAGCTCCAACAAAAAATTTAAAAAATCGAGTATGCAGTTTTGTTTGTATTCTTTAATTGATTTTAGAAACTAAGTTTTAAGTCGATCGGTTGAAAAATGCGGATTTTTCAAACAAACTTTGGAGCTCGTTTTCCCCCCTTTGGAGCTCGAATTTTCCAAAAACCCTTCTTAGTGCGCATCTACACCATGATAGGATACCTGAGCCCAAATTTCAGCTTTCTAGCTTTTACCGTTTGGGCTGTGGGCTGCTGACGCGGTTTCCTTTTGTGCATCAAGAAAACCCCAATAATTCAAGCTCCAACAAAAAATTAAAAAAATCGAGTATGCAGTTTTGTTTGTATTTTTTAATTGATTTTCGAAAGTTTTGTTTGTATTCTTTAATTGATTTTAGAAACTAAGTTTTAAGTCGATCGGTTGAAAAATGCGGATTTTTCAAACAAACTTTGGAGCTCGTTTTCCCCCCCTTTATAGCTCGAATTTTCCAAAATCCCTTCTTAGTGCGCATCTACACCATGATAGGCTACTTGAGCCCAAATTCAGTTTTGTTTGTATTCTTTAATTGATTTTAGAAACTAAGTTTTAAGTCGATCGGTTGAAAAATGCGGATTTTTCAAACAAACTTTGGAGCTCGTTTTCCCCCCTTTGGAGCTCGAATTTTCCAAAATCCCTTCTTAGTGCGCATCTACACCATGATAGGATACCTGAGCCCAAATTTCAGCTTTCTAGCTCTTACCGTTTGGGCTGTGGGCTGCTGACGCGGTTTCCTTTTGTGCCCCAAGAAAACCCCAATAATTCAAGCTCCAACAAAAAATTAAAAAAATCGAGTATGCAGTTTTGTTTGTATTTTTTAATTGATTTTCGAAAGTTTTGTTTGTATTCTTTAATTGATTTTAGAAACTAAGTTTTAAGTCGATCGGTTGAAAAATGCGGATTTTTCAAACAAACTTTGGAGCTCGTTTTCCCCCCTTTATAGCTCGAATTTTCCAAAATCCCTTCTTAGTGCGCATCTACACCATGATAGGCTACTTGAGCCCAAATTTCAGCTTTCTAGCTTTTACCGTTTTACTTGGGCTGTTGACGCGGTTTCCTTTTGTGCCCCAAGAAAACCCCAAATAATTCAAGCTCCAACAAAAAATTAAAAAAATCGAGTATGCAGTTTTGTTTGTATTCTTTAATTGATTTTAGAAACTAAGTTTTAAGTCGGTCGGTTGAAAAATGCGGATTTTTCTAACAAACTTTGGAGCTCGTTTTCCCCCCTTTGAAGCTCGAATTTTCCAAAATCCCTTCTTAGTGCGCATCTACACCATGATAGGCTACTTGAGCCCAAATTTCAGCATCCTAGCTTTTACCGTTTGGGCTGTGGGCTGTTGACGCGGTTTCCTTTTGTGCCCCAAGAAAACCCCAATAATTCAAGCTCCAACAAAAAATTTAAAAAATCGAGTATGCAGTTTTGTTTGTATTCTTTAATTGATTTTAGAAACTAAGTTTTAAGTCGATCGGTTGAAAAATGCGGATTTTTCAAACAAACTTTGGAGCTCGTTTTCCCCCCTTTGGAGCTCGAATTTTCCAAAAACCCTTCTTAGTGCGCATCTACACCATGATAGGATACCTGAGCCCAAATTTCAGCTTTCTAGCTTTTACCGTTTGGGCTGTGGGCTGTTGACGCGGTTTCCTTTTGTGCCCCAAGAAAACCCCAATAATTCAAGCCCCAACAAAAAATTTAAAAAACCGAGTATGCAGTTTTCTTTGTATTCTTTAATTGATTTTAGAAACTAAGTTTTAAGTCGATCGGTTGAAAAATGCGGATTTTTCAAACAAACTTTGGAGCTCGTTTTCCCCCCTTTGGAGCTCGAATTTTCCAAAAACCCTTCTTAGTGCGCATCTACACCATGATAGGCTACTTGAGCCCAAATTTCAGCATCCTAGCTTTTACCGTTTGGGCTGTGGGCTGTTGACGCGGTTTCCTTTTGTGCCCCAAGAAAACCCCAATAATTCAAGCTCCAACAAAAAATTTAAAAAATCGAGTATGCAGTTTTGTTTGTATTCTTTAATTGATTTTAGAAACTAAGTTTTAAGTCGATCGGTTGAAAAATGCGGATTTTTCAAACAAACTTTGGAGCTACTTTTCCCCCTTTGGAGCTCGAGTTTCCAAAATCCCTCCTTTTGTGCCCCAAGAAAACCCCAATAATTCAAGCTCCAACAAAAAATTAAAAAAATCGAGTATGCAGTTTTGTTTGTATTTTTTAATTGATTTTCGAAAGTTTTGTTTGTATTCTTTAATTGATTTTAGAAACTAAGTTTTAAGTCGATCGGTTGAAAAATGCGGATTTTTCAAACAAACTTTGGAGCTCGTTTTCCCCCCTTTATAGCTCGAATTTTCCAAAATCCCTTCTTAGTGCGCATCTACACCATGATAGGCTACTTGAGCCCAAATTCAGTTTTGTTTGTATTCTTTAATTGATTTTAGAAACTAAGTTTTAAGTCGATCGGTTGAAAAATGCGGATTTTTCAAACAAACTTTGGAGCTCGTTTTCCCCCCTTTGGAGCTCGAATTTTCCAAAATCCCTTCTTAGTGCGCATCTACACCATGATAGGATACCTGAGCCCAAATTTCAGCTTTCTAGCTTTTACCGTTTGGGCTGTGGGCTGCTGACGCGGTTTCCTTTTGTGCCCCAAGAAAACCCCAATAATTCAAGCTCCAACAAAAAATTAAAAAAATCGAGTATGCAGTTTTGTTTGTATTTTTTAATTGATTTTCGAAAGTTTTGTTTGTATTCTTTAATTGATTTTAGAAACTAAGTTTTAAGTCGATCGGTTGAAAAATGCGGATTTTTCAAACAAACTTTGGAGCTCGTTTTCCCCCCTTTGGAGCTCGAATTTTCCAAAATCCCTTCTTAGTGCGCATCTACACCATGATAGGATACCTGAGCCCAAATTTCAGCTTTCTAGCTTTTACCGTTTGGGCTGTGGGCTGCTGACGCGGTTTCCTTTTGTGCCCCAAGAAAACCCCAATAATTCAAGCTCCAACAAAAAATTAAAAAAATCGAGTATGCAGTTTTGTTTGTATTTTTTAATTGATTTTCGAAAGTTTTGTTTGTATTCTTTAATTGATTTTAGAAACTAAGTTTTAAGTCGATCGGTTGAAAAATGCGGATTTTTCAAACAAACTTTGGAGCTACTTTTCCCCCTTTGGAGCTCGAGTTTCCAAAATCCCTCCTTTTGTGCCCCAAGAAAACCCCAATAATTCAAGCTCCAACAAAAAATTTAAAAAATCGAGTATGCAGTTTTGTTTGTATTCTTTAATTGATTTTAGAAACTAAGTTTTAAGTCGATCGGTTGAAAAATGCGGATTTTTCAAACAAACTTTGGAGCTCGTTTTCCCCCCTTTATAGCTCGAATTTTCCAAAATCCCTTCTTAGTGCGCATCTACACCATGATAGGCTACTTGAGCCCAAATTTCAGCATCCTAGCTTTTACCGTTTGGGCTGTGGGCTGTTGACGCGGTTTCCTTTTGTGCCCCAAGAAAACCCCAATAATTCAAGCTTCAACACAAATTTCGAAAATCTAAGTATGCAGTTTTGTTTGTATCCTTTAATTGATTTTCGAAACTAAGTTTTAAGCCGATCGGTTGAAAAATGCGGATTTTTCAAACAAACTTTGGAGCTCGTTTTCCCCCCTTTGGAGCTCGAATTTTCCAAAATCCCTTCTTAGTGCGCATCTACACCATGATAGGATACCTGAGCCCAAATTTCAGCTTTCTAGCTCTTACCGTTTGGGCTGTGGGCTGTTGACGCGGTTTCCTTTTGTGCCCCAAGAAAACCCCAATAATTCAAGCTCCAACAAAAAATTTAAAAAATCGAGTATGCAGTTTTGTTTGTATTCTTTAATTGATTTTAGAAACTAAGTTTTAAGTCGATCGGTTGAAAAATGCGGATTTTTCAAACAAACTTTGGAGCTCGTTTTGTTTGTATTTTTTAATTGATTTTCGAAACTAAGTTTTAAGTCGATCGGTTGAAAAATTCGGATTTTTCAAACAAACTTTGGAGCTCGTTTTCCCCCCTTTGGAGCTCGAATTTTCCAAAATCCCTTCTTAGTGCGCATCTACACCATGATAGGATACCTAAGCCCAAATTTCAGCATCCTAGCTTTTACCGTTTGGGCTGTGGGCTGTTGACGCGGTTTCCTTTTGTGCAGTTTTGTTTTTATTTTTTAATTGATTTTAGAAACTAAGTTTTAAGTCGATCGGTTGAAAAATGCGGATTTTTCAAACAAACTTTGGAGCTACTTTTTCCCCCTTTGGAGCTCGAATTTCCAAAATCCCTCCTTTTGTGCCCCAAGAAAACCCCAATAATTCAAGCTCCAACAAAAAATTTAAAAAATCGAGTATGCAGTTTTGTTTGCATTCTTTAATTGATTTTAGAAACTAAGTTTTAAGTCGATCGGTTGAAAAATGCGGATTTTTCAAACAAACTTTGGAGCTCGTTTTGTTTGTATTTTTTAATTGATTTTCGAAACTAAGTTTTAAGTCGATCGGTTGAAAAATGCGGATTTTTCAAACAAACTTTGGAGCTCGTTTTCCCCCCTTTGGAGCTCGAATTTTCCAAAATCCCTTCTTAGTGCGCATCTACACCATGATAGGATACCTGAGCCCAAATTTCAGCTTTCTAGCTCTTACCGTTTGGGCTGTGGGCTGTTGACGCGGTTTCCTTTTGTGCCCCAAGAAAACCCCAATAATTGAAGCTCCAACAAAAAATTTAAAAAATCGAGTATGCAGTTTTGTTTGTATTCTTGAATTGTTTTTAGAAACTAAGTTTTAAGTCGATCGGTTGAAAAATGCGGATTTTTCAAACAAAATTTGGAGCTACTTTTCCCCCCTTTGGAGCTCGAATTTCCAAAATCCCTCCTTTTGTGCCCCAAGAAAACCCCAATAATTCAAGCTCCAACAAAAAATTTAAAAAATCGAGTATGCAGTTTTGTTTGTATTCTTTAATTGATTTTAGAAACTAAGTTTTAAGTCGATCGGTTGAAAAATGCGGATTTTTCAAACAAACTTTGGAGCTCGTTTTGTTTGTATTTTTTAATTGATTTTCGAAACTAAGTTTTAAGTCGATCGGTTGAAAAATGCGGATTTTTCAAACAAACTTTGGAGCTCGTTTTCCCCCCTTTGGAGCTCGAATTTTCCAAAATCCCTTCTTAGTGCGCATCTACACCATGATAGGATATCTGAGCCCAAATTTCAGCTTTCTAGCTCTTACCGTTTGGGCTGTGGGCTGTTGACGCGGTTTCCTTTTGTGCCCCAAGAAAACCCCAATAATTGAAGCTCCAACAAAAAATTTAAAAAATCGAGTATGCAGTTTTGTTTGTATTCTTGAATTGTTTTTAGAAACTAAGTTTTAAGTCGATCGGTTGAAAAATGCGGATTTTTCAAACAAAATTTGGAGCTACTTTTCCCCCCTTTGGAGCTCGAATTTCCAAAATCCCTTCTTAGTGCGCATCTACACCCTGATAGGATACTTGAGCCCGAATTTCAGCTTTCTAGCTCTTACCGTTTGGGCTGTGGGCTGTTGACGCGGTTTCCTTTTGTGCCCCAAGAAAACCCCAATAATTCAAGCTCCAACAAAAAATTAAAAAAATCGAGTATGCAGTTTTGTTTGTATTTTTTAATTGATTTTCGAAAGTTTTGTTTGTATTCTTTAATTGATTTTAGAAACTAAGTTTTAAGTCGATCGGTTGAAAAATGCGGATTTTTCAAACAAACTTTGGAGCTCGTTTTCCCCCCCTTTATAGCTCGAATTTTCCAAAATCCCTTCTTAGTGCGCATCTACACCATGATAGGCTACTTGAGCCCAAATTTCAGCTTTCTAGCTTTTACCGTTTGGGCTGTGGGCTGTTGACGCGGTTTCCTTTTGTGCCCCAAGAAAACCCCAATAATTCAAGCTCCAACAAAAAATTTAAAAAATCGAGTATGCAGTTTTGTTTTTATTTTTTAATTGATTTTAGAAACTAAGTTTTAAGTCGATCGGTTGAAAAATGCGGATTTTTCAAACAAACTTTGGAGCTACTTTTCCCCCTTTGGAGCTCGAGTTTCCAAAATCCCTCCTTTTGTGCCCCAAGAAAACCCCAATAATTCAAGCTCCAACAAAAAATTTAAAAAATCGAGTATGCAGTTTCGTTTGTATTCTTTAATTGATTTTAGAAACTAAGTTTTAAGTCGATCGGTTGAAAAATGCGGATTTTTCAAACAAACTTTGGAGCTCGTTTTGTTTGTATTTTTTAATTGATTTTAGAAACTAAGTTTTAAGTCGATCGGTTGAAAAATGCGGATTTTTCAAACAAACTTTGGAGCTACTTTTCCCCCTTTGGAGCTCGAGTTTCCAAAATCCCTCCTTTTGTGCCCCAAGAAAACCCCAATAATTCAAGCTCCAACAAAAAATTTAAAAAATCGAGTATGCAGTTTTGTTTGTATTCTTTAATTGATTTTAGAAACTAAGTTTTAAGTCGATCGGTTGAAAAATGTGGATTTTTCAAACAAACTTTGGAGCTCGTTTTGTTTGTATTTTTTAATTGATTTTCGAAACTAAGTTTTAAGTCGATCGGGTGAAAAATGCGGATTTTTCAAACAAACTTTGGAGCTCGTTTTCCCCCCTTTGAAGCTCGAATTTTCCAAAATCCCCTTCTTAGTGCGCATCTACACCATGATAGGATATCTGAGCCCAAATTTCAGCTTTCTAGCTCTTACCGTTTGGGCTGTGGGCTGTTGACGCGGTTTCCTTTTGTGCCCCAAGAAAACCCCAATAATTCAAGCTCCAACAAAAAATTTAAAAAATCGAGTATGCAGTTTTGTTTGTATTCTTTAATTGATTTTAGAAACTAAGTTTTAAGTCGATCGGTTGAAAAATGCGGATTTTTCAAACAAACTTTGGAGCTCGTTTTCCCCCCCTTTGGAGCTCGAATTTTCCAAAATCCCTCCTTTTGTGCCCCAAGAAAACCCCAATAATTCAAGCTCCAACAAAAAATTTAAAAAATCGAGTATGCAGTTTTGTTTGTATTCTTTAATTGATTTTAGAAACTAAGTTTTAAGTCGATCGGTTGAAAAATGCGGATTTTTCAAACAAACTTTGGAGCTCGTTTTGTTTGTATTTTTTAATTGATTTTAGAAACTAAGTTTTAAGTCGATCGGTTGAAAAATGCGGATTTTTCAAACAAACTTTGGAGCTCGTTTTCCCCCCTTTATAGCTCGAATTTTCCAAAATCCCTTCTTAGTGCGCATCTACACCATGATAGGCTACTTGAGCCCAAATTTCAGCTTTCTAGCTTTTACCGTTTGGGCTGTGGGCTGTTGACGCGGTTTCCTTTTGTGCCCCAAGAAAACCCCAATAATTGAAGCTCCAACAAAAAATTTAAAAAATCGAGTATGCAGTTTTGTTTTTATTTTTTAATTGATTTTAGAAACTAAGTTTTAAGTCGATCGGTTGAAAAATGCGGATTTTTCAAACAAACTTTGGAGCTACTTTTCCCCCTTTGGAGCTCGAGTTTCCAAAATCCCTCCTTTTGTGCCCCAAGAAAACCCCAATAATTCAAGCTCCAACAAAAAATTTAAAAAATCGAGTATGCAGTTTTGTTTGTATTCTTTAATTGATTTTCGAAACTAAGTTTTAAGTCGATCAGGTGAAAAATGCGGATTTTTCAAACAAACTTTGGAGCTCGTTTTCCCCCCTTTGAAGCTCGAATTTTCCAAAATCCCCTTCTTAGTGCGCATCTACACCATGATAGGATATCTGAGCCCAAATTTCAGCTTTCTAGCTCTTACCGTTTGGGCTGTGGGCTGTTGACGCGGTTTCCTTTTGTGCCCCAAGAAAACCCCAATAATTCAAGCTCCAACAAAAAATTTAAAAAATCGAGTATGCAGTTTTGTTTGTATTCTTTAATTGATTTTAGAAACTAAGTTTTAAATCGATCGGTTGAAAAATGTGGATTTTTCAAACAAACTTTGGAGCTCGTTTTGTTTGTATTTTTTAATTGATTTTCGAAACTAAGTTTTAAGTCGATCGGGTGAAAAATGCGGATTTTTCAAACAAACTTTGGAGCTCGTTTTCCCCCCCTTTGAAGCTCGAATTTTCCAAAATCCCTTCTTAGTGCGCATCTTAGTGCGATCGGTTGAAAAATGCGGATTTTTCAAACAAACTTTGGAGCTACTTTTCCCCCTTTGGAGCTCGAGTTTCCAAAATCCCTCCTTTTGTGCCCCAAGAAAACCCCAATAATTCAAGCTCCAACAAAAAATTTAAAAAATCGAGTATGCAGTTTTGTTTGTATTCTTTAATTGATTTTAGAAACTAAGTTTTAAGTCGATCGGTTGAAAAATGCGGATTTTTCAAACAAACTTTGGAGCTACTTTTCCCCCCTTTGGAGCTCGAATTTCCAAAATCCCTCCTTTTGTGCCCCAAGAAAACCCCAATAATTGAAGCTCCAACAAAAAATTTAAAAAATCGAGTATGCAGTTTTGTTTGTATTCTTGAATTGTTTTTAGAAACTAAGTTTTAAGTCGATCGGTTGAAAAATGTGGATTTTTCAAACAAACTTTGGAGCTCGTTTTGTTTGTATTTTTTAATTGATTTTCGAAACTAAGTTTTAAGTCGATCGGGTGAAAAATGCGGATTTTTCAAACAAACTTTGGAGCTCGTTTTCCCCCCTTTGAAGCTCGAATTTTCCAAAATCCCCTTCTTAGTGCGCATCTACACCATGATAGGATATCTGAGCCCAAATTTCAGCTTTCTAGCTCTTACCGTTTGGGCTGTGGGCTGTTGACGCGGTTTCCTTTTGTGCCCCAAGAAAACCCCAATAATTCAAGCTCCAACAAAAAATTTAAAAAATCGAGTATGCAGTTTTGTTTGTATTCTTTAATTGATTTTAGAAACTAAGTTTTAAGTCGATCGGTTGAAAAATGCGGATTTTTCAAACAAACTTTGGAGCTCGTTTTCCCCCCTTTGGAGCTCGAATTTTCCAAAATCCCTCCTTTTGTGCCCCAAGAAAACCCCAATAATTCAAGCTCCAACAAAAAATTTAAAAAATCGAGTATGCAGTTTTGTTTGTATTCTTTAATTGATTTTAGAAACTAAGTTTTAAGTCGATCGGTTGAAAAATGCGGATTTTTCAAACAAACTTTGGAGCTCGTTTTGTTTGTATTTTTTAATTGATTTTAGAAACTAAGTTTTAAGTCGATCGGTTGAAAAATGCGGATTTTTCAAACAAACTTTGGAGCTCGTTTTCCCCCCTTTATAGCTCGAATTTTCCAAAATCCCTTCTTAGTGCGCATCTACACCATGATAGGCTACTTGAGCCCAAATTTCAGCTTTCTAGCTTTTACCGTTTGGGCTGTGGGCTGTTGACGCGGTTTCCTTTTGTGCCCCAAGAAAACCCCAATAATTGAAGCTCCAACAAAAAATTTAAAAAATCGAGTATGCAGTTTTGTTTTTATTTTTTAATTGATTTTAGAAACTAAGTTTTAAGTCGATCGGTTGAAAAATGCGGATTTTTCAAACAAACTTTGGAGCTACTTTTCCCCCTTTGGAGCTCGAGTTTCCAAAATCCCTCCTTTTGTGCCCCAAGAAAACCCCAATAATTCAAGCTCCAACAAAAAATTTAAAAAATCGAGTATGCAGTTTTGTTTGTATTCTTTAATTGATTTTCGAAACTAAGTTTTAAGTCGATCAGGTGAAAAATGCGGATTTTTCAAACAAACTTTGGAGCTCGTTTTCCCCCCTTTGAAGCTCGAATTTTCCAAAATCCCCTTCTTAGTGCGCATCTACACCATGATAGGATATCTGAGCCCAAATTTCAGCTTTCTAGCTCTTACCGTTTGGGCTGTGGGCTGTTGACGCGGTTTCCTTTTGTGCCCCAAGAAAACCCCAATAATTCAAGCTCCAACAAAAAATTTAAAAAATCGAGTATGCAGTTTTGTTTGTATTCTTTAATTGATTTTAGAAACTAAGTTTTAAATCGATCGGTTGAAAAATGTGGATTTTTCAAACAAACTTTGGAGCTCGTTTTGTTTGTATTTTTTAATTGATTTTCGAAACTAAGTTTTAAGTCGATCGGGTGAAAAATGCGGATTTTTCAAACAAACTTTGGAGCTCGTTTTCCCCCCTTTGAAGCTCGAATTTTCCAAAATCCCTTCTTAGTGCGCATCTTAGTGCGATCGGTTGAAAAATGCGGATTTTTCAAACAAACTTTGGAGCTACTTTTCCCCCTTTGGAGCTCGAGTTTCCAAAATCCCTCCTTTTGTGCCCCAAGAAAACCCCAATAATTCAAGCTCCAACAAAAAATTTAAAAAATCGAGTATGCAGTTTTGTTTGTATTTTTTAATTGATTTTAGAAACTAAGTTTTAAGTCGATCGGTTGAAAAATGCGGATTTTTCAAACAAACTTTGGAGCTACTTTTCCCCCCTTTGGAGCTCGAATTTCCAAAATCCCTCCTTTTGTGCCCCAAGAAAACCCCAATAATTGAAGCTCCAACAAAAAATTTAAAAAATCGAGTATGCAGTTTTGTTTGTATTCTTGAATTGTTTTTAGAAACTAAGTTTTAAGTCGATCGGTTGAAAAATGCGGATTTTTCAAACAAACTTTGGAGCTCGTTTTCCCCCCTTTGGAGCTCGAATTTTCCAAAATCCCTTCTTAGTGCGCATCTACACCATGATAGGATACCTGAGCCCAAATTTCAGCTTTCTAGCTCTTACCGTTTGGGCTGTGGGCTGTTGACGCGGTTTCCTTTTGTGCCCCAAGAAAACCCCAATAATTCAAGCTCCAACAAAAAATTTAAAAAATCGAGTATGCAGTTTTGTTTGTATTCTTTAATTGATTTTAGAAACTAAGTTTTAAGTCGATCGGTTGAAAAATGCGGATTTTTCAAACAAACTTTGGAGCTCGTTTTCCCCCCTTTGAAGCTCGAATTTTCCAAAATCCCTTCTTAGTGCGCATCTACACCATGATAGGCTACTTGAGCCCAAATTTCAGCATCCTAGCTTTTACCGTTTGGGCTGTGGGCTGTTGACGCGGTTTCCTTTTGTGCCCCAAGAAAACCCCAATAATTGAAGCTCCAACAAAAAATTTAAAAAATCGAGTATGCAGTTTTGTTTTTATTTTTTAATTGATTTTAGAAACTAAGTTTTAAGTCGATCGGTTGAAAAATGCGGATTTTTCAAACAAACTTTGGAGCTACTTTTCCCCCTTTGGAGCTCGAGTTTCCAAAATCCCTCCTTTTGTGCCCCAAGAAAACCCCAATAATTCAAGCTCCAACAAAAAATTTAAAAAATCGAGTATGCAGTTTTGTTTGTATTTTTTAATTGATTTTAGAAACTAAGTTTTAAGTCGATCGGTTGAAAAATGCGGATTTTTCAAACAAACTTTGGAGCTACTTTTCCCCCCTTTGGAGCTCGAATTTCCAAAATCCCTCCTTTTGTGCCCCAAGAAAACCCCAATAATTGAAGCTCCAACAAAAAATTTAAAAAATCGAGTATGCAGTTTTGTTTGTATTCTTGAATTGTTTTTAGAAACTAAGTTTTAAGTCGATCGGTTGAAAAATGCGGATTTTTCAAACAAACTTTGGAGCTCGTTTTCCCCCCTTTGGAGCTCGAATTTTCCAAAATCCCTTCTTAGTGCGCATCTACACCATGATAGGATACCTGAGCCCAAATTTCAGCTTTCTAGCTCTTACCGTTTGGGCTGTGGGCTGTTGACGCGGTTTCCTTTTGTGCCCCAAGAAAACCCCAAATAATTCAAGCTCCAACAAAAAATTTAAAAAATCGAGTATGCAGTTTTGTTTGTATTCTTGAATTGTTTTTAGAAACTAAGTTTTAAGTCGATCGGTTGAAAAATGCGGATTTTTCAAACAAACTTTGGAGCTACTTTTCCCCCTTTGGAGCTCGAGTTTCCAAAATCCCTCCTTTTGTGCCCCAAGAAAACCCCAATAATTCAAGCTCCAACAAAAAATTTAAAAAATCGAGTATGCAGTTTTGTTTGTATTTTTTAATTGATTTTAGAAACTAAGTTTTAAGTCGATCGGTTGAAAAATGCGGATTTTTCAAACAAAATTTGGAGCTACTTTTCCCCCCTTTGGAGCTCGAATTTCCAAAATCCCTTCTTAGTGCGCATCTACACCCTGATAGGATACTTGAGCCCAAATTTCAGCTTTCTAGCTCTTACCGTTTGGGCTGTGGGCTGTTGACGCGGTTTCCTTTTGTGCCCCAAGAAAACCCCAATAATTCAAGCTCCAACAAAAAATTTAAAAAATCGAGTATGCAGTTTTGTTTGTATTCTTTAATTGATTTTCGAAACTAAGTTTTAAGTCGATCGGGTGAAAAATGCGGATTTTTCAAACAAACTTTGGAGCTCGTTTTCCCCCCTTTGAAGCTCGAATTTTCCAAAATCCCCTTCTTAGTGCGCATCTACACCCTGATAGGACACTTGAGCCCAAATTTCAGCTTTCTAGCTTTTACCGTTTGGGCTGTGGGCTGTTGACGCGGTTTCCTTTTGTGCCCCAAGAAAACCCCAATAATTCAAGCTCCAACAAAAAATTAAAAAAATCGAGTATGCAGTTTTGTTTGTATTCTTTAATTGATTTTAGAAACTAAGTTTTAAGTCGATCGGTTGAAAAATGCGGATTTTTCAAACAAACTTTGGAGCTCGTTTTCCCCCCTTTGGAGCTCGAATTTTCCAAAAACCCTTCTTAGTGCGCATCTACACCATGATAGGATACCTGAGCCCAAATTTCAGCATCCTAGCTTTTACCGTTTGGGCTGTGGGCTGTTGACGCGGTTTCCTTTTGTGCCCCAAGAAAACCCCAATAATTCAAGCTCCAACAAAAAATTAAAAAAATCGAGTATGCAGTTTTGTTTGTATTTTTTAATTGATTTTCGAAAGTTTTGTTTGTATTCTTTAATTGATTTTAGAAACTAAGTTTTAAGTCGATCGGTTGAAAAATGCGGATTTTTCAAACAAACTTTGGAGCTACTTTTCCCCCCTTTGGAGCTCGAATTTCCAAAATCCCTCCTTTTGTGCCCCAAGAAAACCCCAATAATTGAAGCTCCAACAAAAAATTTAAAAAATCGAGTATGCAGTTTTGTTTGTATTCTTGAATTGTTTTTAGAAACTAAGTTTTAAGTCGATCGGTTGAAAAATGCGGATTTTTCAAACAAACTTTGGAGCTCGTTTTCCCCCCTTTGGAGCTCGAATTTTCCAAAATCCCTTCTTAGTGCGCATCTACACCATGATAGGATACCTGAGCCCAAATTTCAGCTTTCTAGCTCTTACCGTTTGGGCTGTGGGCTGTTGACGCGGTTTCCTTTTGTGCCCCAAGAAAACCCCAATAATTCAAGCTCCAACAAAAAATTTAAAAAATCGAGTATGCAGTTTTGTTTGTATTCTTTAATTGATTTTAGAAACTAAGTTTTAAGTCGATCGGTTGAAAAATGCGGATTTTTCAAACAAACTTTGGAGCTCGTTTTCCCCCCTTTGAAGCTCGAATTTTCCAAAATCCCTTCTTAGTGCGCATCTACACCATGATAGGCTACTTGAGCCCAAATTTCAGCATCCTAGCTTTTACCGTTTGGGCTGTGGGCTGTTGACGCGGTTTCCTTTTGTGCCCCAAGAAAACCCCAATAATTGAAGCTCCAACAAAAAATTTAAAAAATCGAGTATGCAGTTTTGTTTTTATTTTTTAATTGATTTTAGAAACTAAGTTTTAAGTCGATCGGTTGAAAAATGCGGATTTTTCAAACAAACTTTGGAGCTACTTTTCCCCCTTTGGAGCTCGAGTTTCCAAAATCCCTCCTTTTGTGCCCCAAGAAAACCCCAATAATTCAAGCTCCAACAAAAAATTTAAAAAATCGAGTATGCAGTTTTGTTTGTATTTTTTAATTGATTTTAGAAACTAAGTTTTAAGTCGATCGGTTGAAAAATGCGGATTTTTCAAACAAACTTTGGAGGTACTTTTCCCCCCTTTGGAGCTCGAATTTCCAAAATCCCTCCTTTTGTGCCCCATGAAAACCCCAATAATTGAAGCTCCAACAAAAAATTTAAAAAATCGAGTATGCAGTTTTGTTTGTATTCTTGAATTGTTTTTAGAAACTAAGTTTTAAGTCGATCGGTTGAAAAATGCGGATTTTTCAAACAAACTTTGGAGCTCGTTTTCCCCCCTTTGGAGCTCGAATTTTCCAAAATCCCTTCTTAGTGCGCATCTACACCATGATAGGATACCTGAGCCCAAATTTCAGCTTTCTAGCTCTTACCGTTTGGGCTGTGGGCTTGTGACGCGGTTTCCTTTTGTGCCCCAAGAAAACCCCAAATAATTCAAGCTCCAACAAAAAATTTAAAAAATCGAGTATGCAGTTTTGTTTGTATTCTTGAATTGTTTTTAGAAACTAAGTTTTAAGTCGATCGGTTGAAAAATGCGGATTTTTCAAACAAACTTTGGAGCTACTTTTCCCCCTTTGGAGCTCGAGTTTCCAAAATCCCTCCTTTTGTGCCCCAAGAAAACCCCAATAATTCAAGCTCCAACAAAAAATTTAAAAAATCGAGTATGCAGTTTTGTTTGTATTTTTTAATTGATTTTAGAAACTAAGTTTTAAGTCGATCGGTTGAAAAATGCGGATTTTTCAAACAAAATTTGGAGCTACTTTTCCCCCCTTTGGAGCTCGAATTTCCAAAATCCCTTCTTAGTGCGCATCTACACCCTGATAGGATACTTGAGCCCAAATTTCAGCTTTCTAGCTCTTACCGTTTGGGCTGTGGGCTGTTGACGCGGTTTCCTTTTGTGCCCCAAGAAAACCCCAATAATTCAAGCTCCAACAAAAAATTTAAAAAATCGAGTATGCAGTTTTGTTTGTATTCTTTAATTGATTTTCGAAACTAAGTTTTAAGTCGATCGGGTGAAAAATGCGGATTTTTCAAACAAACTTTGGAGCTCGTTTTCCCCCCTTTGAAGCTCGAATTTTCCAAAATCCCCTTCTTAGTGCGCATCTACACCCTGATAGGACACTTGAGCCCAAATTTCAGCTTTCTAGCTTTTACCGTTTGGGCTGTGGGCTGTTGACGCGGTTTCCTTTTGTGCCCCAAGAAAACCCCAATAATTCAAGCTCCAAATCGAGTATGCAGTTTTGTTTGTATTTTTTAATTGATTTTCGAAAGTTTTGTTTGTATTCTTTAATTGATTTTAGAAACTAAGTTTTAAGTCGATCGGTTGAAAAATGCGGATTTTTCAAACAAACTTTGGAGCTCGTTTTCCCCCCTTTATAGCTCGAATTTTCCAAAATCCCTTCTTAGTGCGCATCTACACCATGATAGGCTACTTGAGCCCAAATTTCAGCTTTCTAGCTTTTACCGTTTGGGCTGTGGGCTGTTGACGCGGTTTCCTTTTGTGCCCCAAGAAAACCCCAAATAATTCAAGCTCCAACAAAAAATTTAAAAAATCGAGTATGCAGTTTTGTTTGTATTCTTTAATTGATTTTCGAAACTAAGTTTTAAGTCGATCGGGTGAAAAATGCGGATTTTTCAAACAAACTTTGGAGCTCGTTTTCCCCCCTTTGAAGCTCGAATTTTCCAAAATCCCCTTCTTAGTGCGCATCTACACCATGATAGGATATCTGAGCCCAAATTTCAGCTTTCTAGCTCTTACCGTTTGGGCTGTGGGCTGTTGACGCGGTTTCCTTTTGTGCCCCAAGAAAACCCCAATAATTGAAGCTCCAACAAAAAATTTAAAAAATCGAGTATGCAGTTTTGTTTGTATTCTTGAATTGTTTTTAGAAACTAAGTTTTAAGTCGATCGGTTGAAAAATGCGGATTTTTCAAACAAAATTTGGAGCTACTTTTCCCCCCTTTGGAGCTCGAATTTCCAAAATCCCTTCTTAGTGCGCATCTACACCCTGATAGGACACTTGAGCCCAAATTTCAGCTTTCTAGCTTTTACCGTTTGGGCTGTGGGCTGTTGACGCGGTTTCCTTTTGTGCCCCAAGAAAACCCCAATAATTCAAGCTCCAACAAAAAATTAAAAAAATCGAGTATGCAGTTTTGTTTGTATTCTTTAATTGATTTTAGAAACTAAGTTTTAAGTCGATCGGTTGAAAAATGCGGATTTTTCAAACAAACTTTGGAGCTCGTTTTCCCCCCTTTGGAGCTCGAATTTTCCAAAAACCCTTCTTAGTGCGCATCTACACCATGATAGGATACCTGAGCCCAAATTTCAGCATCCTAGCTTTTACCGTTTGGGCTGTGGGCTGTTGACGCGGTTTCCTTTTGTGCCCCAAGAAAACCCCAATAATTCAAGCTCCAACAAAAAATTTAAAAAATCGAGTATGCAGTTTTGTTTGTATTCTTTAATTGATTTTAGAAACTAAGTTTTAAGTCGATCGGTTGAAAAATGCGGATTTTTCAAACAAACTTTGGAGCTCGTTTTCCCCCCTTTATAGCTCGAATTTTCCAAAATCCCTTCTTAGTGCGCATCTACACCATGATAGGCTACTTGAGCCCAAATTCAGTTTTGTTTGTATTCTTTAATTGATTTTAGAAACTAAGTTTTAAGTCGATCGGTTGAAAAATGCGGATTTTTCAAACAAACTTTGGAGCTCGTTTTCCCCCCTTTGGAGCTCGAATTTTCCAAAAACCCTTCTTAGTGCGCATCTACACCATGATAGGATACTTGAGCCCAAATTTCAGCTTTCTAGCTTTTACCGTTTGGGCTGTGGGCTGTTGACGCGGTTTCCTTTTGTGCCCCAAAAAAACCCCAAATAATTCAAGCTCCAACAAAAAATTTAAAAAATCGAGTATGCAGTTTTGTTTTTATTTTTTAATTGATTTTAGAAACTAAGTTTTAAGTCGATCGGTTGAAAAATGCGGATTTTTCAAACAAACTTTGGAGCTACTTTTCCCCCTTTGGAGCTCGAGTTTCCAAAATCCCTCCTTTTGTGCCCCAAGAAAACCCCAATAATTCAAGCTCCAACAAAAAATTTAAAAAATCGAGTATGCAGTTTTGTTTGTATTCTTTAATTGATTTTAGAAACTAAGTTTTAAGTCGATCGGTTGAAAAATGCGGATTTTTCAAACAAACTTTGGAGCTCGTTTTCCCCCCTTTATAGCTCGAATTTTCCAAAATCCCTTCTTAGTGCGCATCTACACCATGATAGGCTACTTGAGCCCAAATTCAGTTTTGTTTGTATTCTTTAATTGATTTTAGAAACTAAGTTTTAAGTCGATCGGTTGAAAAATGCGGATTTTTCAAACAAACTTTGGAGCTCGTTTTCCCCCCCTTTATAGCTCGAATTTTCCAAAATCCCTTCTTAGTGCGCATCTACACCATGATAGGCTACTTGAGCCCAAATTCAGTTTTGTTTGTATTCTTTAATTGATTTTAGAAACTAAGTTTTAAGTCGATCGGTTGAAAAATGCGGATTTTTCAAACAAACTTTGGAGCTCGTTTTCCCCCCTTTGGAGCTCGAATTTTCCAAAAACCCTTCTTAGTGCGCATCTACACCATGATAGGATACTTGAGCCCAAATTTCAGCTTTCTAGCTTTTACCGTTTGGGCTGTGGGCTGTTGACGCGGTTTCCTTTTGTGCCCCAAAAAAACCCCAAATAATTCAAGCTCCAACAAAAAATTTAAAAAATCGAGTATGCAGTTTTGTTTTTATTTTTTAATTGATTTTAGAAACTAAGTTTTAAGTCGATCGGTTGAAAAATGCGGATTTTTCAAACAAACTTTGGAGCTACTTTTCCCCCTTTGGAGCTCGAGTTTCCAAAATCCCTCCTTTTGTGCCCCAAGAAAACCCCAATAATTCAAGCTCCAACAAAAAATTTAAAAAATCGAGTATGCAGTTTTGTTTGTATTCTTTAATTGATTTTAGAAACTAAGTTTTAAGTCGATCGGTTGAAAAATGCGGATTTTTCAAACAAACTTTGGAGCTCGTTTTCCCCCCTTTATAGCTCGAATTTTCCAAAATCCCTTCTTAGTGCGCATCTACACCATGATAGGCTACTTGAGCCCAAATTCAGTTTTGTTTGTATTCTTTAATTGATTTTAGAAACTAAGTTTTAAGTCGATCGGTTGAAAAATGCGGATTTTTCAAACAAACTTTGGAGCTCGTTTTCCCCCCTTTATAGCTCGAATTTTCCAAAATCCCTTCTTAGTGCGCATCTACACCATGATAGGCTACTTGAGCCCAAATTCAGTTTTGTTTGTATTCTTTAATTGATTTTAGAAACTAAGTTTTAAGTCGATCGGTTGAAAAATGCGGATTTTTCAAACAAACTTTGGAGCTCGTTTTCCCCCCTTTGGAGCTCGAATTTTCCAAAAACCCTTCTTAGTGCGCATCTACACCATGATAGGATACCTGAGCCCAAATTTCAGCTTTCTAGCTTTTACCGTTTGGGCTGTGGGCTGCTGACGCGGTTTCCTTTTGTGCCCCAAGAAAACCCCAATAATTCAAGCTCCAACAAAAAATTAAAAAAATCGAGTATGCAGTTTTGTTTGTATTCTTTAATTGATTTTAGAAACTAAGTTTTAAGTCGGTCGGTTGAAAAATGCGGATTTTTCTAACAAACTTTGGAGCTCGTTTTCCCCCCTTTATAGCTCGAATTTTCCAAAATCCCTTCTTAGTGCGCATCTACACCATGATAGGCTACTTGAGCCCAAATTCAGTTTTGTTTGTATTCTTTAATTGATTTTAGAAACTAAGTTTTAAGTCGATCGGTTGAAAAATGCGGATTTTTCAAACAAACTTTGGAGCTCGTTTTCCCCCCTTTGGAGCTCGAATTTTCCAAAAACCCTTCTTAGTGCGCATCTACACCATGATAGGCTACTTGAGCCCAAATTTCAGCTTTCTAGCTTTTACCGTTTGGGCTGTGGGCTGTTGACGCGGTTTCCTTTTGTGCCCCAAGAAAACCCCAAATAATTCAAGCTCCAACAAAAAATTTAAAAAATCGAGTATGCAGTTTTGTTTTTATTTTTTAATTGATTTTAGAAACTAAGTTTTAAGTCGATCGGTTGAAAAATGCGGATTTTTCAAACAAACTTTGGAGCTCGTTTTCCCCCCTTTGGAGCTCGAATTTTCCAAAATCCCTTCTTAGTGCGCATCTACACCATGATAGGATACCTAAGCCCAAATTTCAGCATCCTAGCTTTTACCGTTTGGGCTGTGGGCTGTTGACGCGGTTTCCTTTTGTGCAGTTTTGTTTTTATTTTTTAATTGATTTTAGAAACTAAGTTTTAAGTCGATCGGTTGAAAAATGCGGATTTTTCAAACAAACTTTGGAGCTACTTTTTCCCCCTTTGGAGCTCGAATTTCCAAAATCCCTCCTTTTGTGCCCCAAGAAAACCCCAATAATTCAAGCTCCAACAAAAAATTTAAAAAATCGAGTATGCAGTTTTGTTTGTATTCTTTAATTGATTTTAGAAACTAAGTTTTAAGTCGATCGGTTGAAAAATGCGGATTTTTCAAACAAACTTTGGAGCTCGTTTTCCCCCCTTTATAGCTCGAATTTTCCAAAATCCCTTCTTAGTGCGCATCTACACCATGATAGGCTACTTGAGCCCAAATTTCAGCTTTCTAGCTTTTACCGTTTGGGCTGTGGGCTGTTGACGCGGTTTCCTTTTGTGCCCCAAGAAAACCCCAAATAATTCAAGCTCCAACAAAAAATTTAAAAAATCGAGTATGCAGTTTTGTTTTTATTTTTTAATTGATTTTAGAAACTAAGTTTTAAGTCGATCGGTTGAAAAGTGCGGATTTTTCAAACAAACTTTGGAGCTACTTTTCCCCCTTTGGAGCTCGAGTTTCCAAAATCCCTCCTTTTGTGCCCCAAGAAAACCCCAATAATTCAAGCTCCAAAAAAAAATTTAAAAAATCGAGTATGCAGTTTTGTTTGTATTCTTTAATTGATTTTCGAAACTAAGTTTTAAGTCGATCGGGTGAAAAATGCCGATTTTTCAAACAAACTTTGGAGCTACTTTTCCCCCCTTTGGAGCTCGAATTTCCAAAATCCCTTCTTAGTGCGCATCTACACCATGATAGGATATCTGAGCCCAAATTTCAGCTTTCTAGCTCTTACCGTTTGGGCTGTGGGCTGTTGACGCGGTTTCCTTTTGTGCCCCAAGAAAACCCCAATAATTCAAGCTCCAACAAAAAATTTAAATAATCGAGTATGCAGTTTTGTTTGTATTCTTTAATTGATTTTCGAAAGTTTTGTTTGTATTCTTTAATTGATTTTAGAAACTAAGTTTTAAGTCGATCGGTTGAAAAATGCGGATTTTTCAAACAAACTTTGGAGCTCGTTTTCCCCCATTTATAGCTCGAATTTTCCAAAATCCCTTCTTAGTGCGCATCTACACCATGATAGGCTACTTGAGCCCAAATTTCAGCTTTCTAGCTTTTACCGTTTGGGCTGTGGGCTGTTGACGCGGTTTCCTTTTGTGCCCCAAGAAAACCCCAAATAATTCAAGCTCCAACAAAAAATTTAAAAAATCGAGTATGCAGTTTTGTTTTTATTTTTTAATTGATTTTAGAAACTAAGTTTTAAGTCGATCGGTTGAAAAATGCGGATTTTTCAAACAAACTTTGGAGCTCGTTTTCCCCCCTTTGGAGCTCGAATTTTCCAAAATCCCTTCTTAGTGCGCATCTACACCATGATAGGATACCTAAGCCCAAATTTCAGCATCCTAGCTTTTACCGTTTGGGCTGTGGGCTGTTGACGCGGTTTCCTTTTGTGCCCCAAGAAAACCCCAAATAATTCAAGCTCCAACAAAAAATTTAAAAAATCGAGTATGCAGTTTTGTTTTTATTTTTTAATTGATTTTAGAAACTAAGTTTTAAGTCGATCGGTTGAAAAGTGCGGATTTTTCAAACAAACTTTGGAGCTACTTTTCCCCCTTTGGAGCTCGAGTTTCCAAAATCCCTCCTTTTGTGCCCCAAGAAAACCCCAATAATTCAAGCTCCAAAAAAAAAATTTAAAAAATCGAGTATGCAGTTTTGTTTGTATTCTTTAATTGATTTTCGAAACTAAGTTTTAAGTCGATCGGGTGAAAAATGCGGATTTTTCAAACAAACTTTGGAGCTCGTTTTCCCCCCTTTATAGCTCGAATTTTCCAAAATCCCTTCTTAGTGCGCATCTACACCATGATAGGCTACTTGAGCCCAAATTTCAGCTTTCTAGCTTTTACCGTTTGGGCTGTGGGCTGTTGACGCGGTTTCCTTTTGTGCCCCAAGAAAACCCCAAATAATTCAAGCTCCAACAAAAAATTTAAAAAATCGAGTATGCAGTTTTGTTTTTATTTTTTAATTGATTTTAGAAACTAAGTTTTAAGTCGATCGGTTGAAAAATGCGGATTTTTCAAACAAACTTTGGAGCTCGTTTTCCCCCCTTTGGAGCTCGAATTTTCCAAAATCCCTTCTTAGTGCGCATCTACACCATGATAGGATACCTAAGCCCAAATTTCAGCATCCTAGCTTTTACCGTTTGGGCTGTGGGCTGTTGACGCGGTTTCCTTTTGTGCCCCAAGAAAACCCCAAATAATTCAAGCTCCAACAAAAAATTTAAAAAATCGAGTATGCAGTTTTGTTTTTATTTTTTAATTGATTTTAGAAACTAAGTTTTAAGTCGATCGGTTGAAAAGTGCGGATTTTTCAAACAAACTTTGGAGCTACTTTTCCCCCTTTGGAGCTCGAGTTTCCAAAATCCCTCCTTTTGTGCCCCAAGAAAACCCCAATAATTCAAGCTCCAAAAAAAAATTTAAAAAATCGAGTATGCAGTTTTGTTTGTATTCTTTAATTGATTTTAGAAACTAAGTTTTAAGTCGATCGGGTGAAAAATGCGGATTTTTCAAACAAACTTTGGAGCTACTTTTCCCCCCTTTGGAGCTCGAATTTCCAAAATCCCTTCTTAGTGCGCATCTACACCATGATAGGATATCTGAGCCCAAATTTCAGCTTTCTAGCTCTTACCGTTTGGGCTGTGGGCTGTTGACGCGGTTTCCTTTTGTGCCCCAAGAAAACCCCAATAATTCAAGCTCCAACAAAAAATTTAAAAAATCGAGTATGCAGTTTTGTTTGTATTCTTTAATTGATTTTAGAAACTAAGTTTTAAGTCGATCGGTTGAAAAATGCGGATTTTTCAAACAAACTTTGGAGCTACTTTTCCCCCTTTGGAGCTCGAGTTTCCAAAATCCCTCCTTTTGTGCCCCAAGAAAACCCCAATAATTCAAGCTCCAACAAAAAATTTAAAAAATCGAGTATGCAGTTTTGTTTGTATTCTTTAATTGATTTTAGAAACTAAGTTTTAAGTCGATCGGTTGAAAAATGCGGATTTTTCAAACAAACTTTGGAGCTCGTTTTCCCCCCTTTATAGCTCGAATTTTCCAAAATCCCTTCTTAGTGCGCATCTACACCATGATAGGCTACTTGAGCCCAAATTCAGTTTTGTTTGTATTCTTTAATTGATTTTAGAAACTAAGTTTTAAGTCGATCGGTTGAAAAATGCGGATTTTTCAAACAAACTTTGGAGCTCGTTTTCCCCCCTTTGGAGCTCGAATTTTCCAAAAACCCTTCTTAGTGCGCATCTACACCATGATAGGATACTTGAGCCCAAATTTCAGCTTTCTAGCTTTTACCGTTTGGGCTGTGGGCTGTTGACGCGGTTTCCTTTTGTGCCCCAAAAAAACCCCAAATAATTCAAGCTCCAACAAAAAATTTAAAAAATCGAGTATGCAGTTTTGTTTTTATTTTTTAATTGATTTTAGAAACTAAGTTTTAAGTCGATCGGTTTAAAAAATGCGGATTTTTCAAACAAACTTTGGAGCTACTTTTCCCCCTTTGGAGCTCGAGTTTCCAAAATCCCTCCTTTTGTGCCCCAAGAAAACCCCAATAATTCAAGCTCCAACAAAAAATTTAAAAAATCGAGTATGCAGTTTTGTTTGTATTCTTTAATTGATTTTAGAAACTAAGTTTTAAGTCGATCGGTTGAAAAATGCGGATTTTTCAAACAAACTTTGGAGCTCGTTTTCCCCCCTTTATAGCTCGAATTTTCCAAAATCCCTTCTTAGTGCGCATCTACACCATGATAGGCTACTTGAGCCCAAATTCAGTTTTGTTTGTATTCTTTAATTGATTTTAGAAACTAAGTTTTAAGTCGATCGGTTGAAAAATGCGGATATTTCAAACAAACTTTGGAGCTCGTTTTCCCCCCTTTGGAGCTCGAATTTTCCAAAAACCCTTCTTAGTGCGCATCTACACCATGATAGGATACCTGAGCCCAAATTTCAGCTTTCTAGCTTTTACCGTTTGGGCTGTGGGCTGCTGACGCGGTTTCCTTTTGTGCCCCAAGAAAACCCCAATAATTCAAGCTCCAACAAAAATTAAAAAAATCGAGTATGCAGTTTTGTTTGTATTTTTTAATTGATTTTCGAAAGTTTTGTTTGTATTCTTTAATTGATTTTAGAAACTAAGTTTTAAGTCGATCGGTTGAAAAATGCGGATTTTTCAAACAAACTTTGGAGCTCGTTTTCCCCCCTTTATAGCTCGAATTTTCCAAAATCCCTTCTTAGTGCGCATCTACACCATGATAGGCTACTTGAGCCCAAATTTCAGCTTTCTAGCTTTTACCGTTTGGGCTGTGGGCTGTTGACGCGGTTTCCTTTTGTGCCCCAAGAAAACCCCAAATAATTCAAGCTCCAACAAAAAATTTAAAAAATCGAGTATGCAGTTTTGTTTGTATTCTTTAATTGATTTTCGAAACTAAGTTTTAAGTCGATCGGGTGAAAAATGCCGATTTTTCAAACAAACTTTGGAGCTACTTTTCCCCCTTTGGAGCTCGAGTTTCCAAAATCCCTCCTTTTGTGCCCCAAGAAAACCCCAATAATTCAAGCTCCAAAAAAAAATTTAAAAAATCGAGTATGCAGTTTTGTTTGTATTCTTTAATTGATTTTCGAAACTAAGTTTTAAGTCGATCGGGTGAAAAATGCCGATTTTTCAAACAAACTTTGGAGCTACTTTTCCCCCCTTTGGAGCTCGAATTTCCAAAATCCCTTCTTAGTGCGCATCTACACCATGATAGGATATCTGAGCCCAAATTTCAGCTTTCTAGCTCTTACCGTTTGGGCTGTGGGCTGTTGACGCGGTTTCCTTTTGTGCCCCAAGAAAACCCCAATAATTCAAGCTCCAACAAAAAATTTAAAAAATCGAGTATGCAGTTTTGTTTGTATTCTTTAATTGATTTTAGAAACTAAGTTTTAAGTCGATCGGTTGAAAAATGCGGATTTTTCAAACAAACTTTGGAGCTACTTTTCCCCCTTTGGAGCTCGAGTTTCCAAAATCCCTCCTTTTGTGCCCCAAGAAAACCCCAATAATTCAAGCTCCAACAAAAAATTTAAAAAATCGAGTATGCAGTTTTGTTTGTATTCTTTAATTGATTTTAGAAACTAAGTTTTAAGTCGATCGGTTGAAAAATGCGGATTTTTCAAACAAACTTTGGAGCTCGTTTTCCCCCCTTTATAGCTCGAATTTTCCAAAATCCCTTCTTAGTGCGCATCTACACCATGATAGGCTACTTGAGCCCAAATTCAGTTTTGTTTGTATTCTTTAATTGATTTTAGAAACTAAGTTTTAAGTCGATCGGTTGAAAAATGCGGATTTTTCAAACAAACTTTGGAGCTCGTTTTCCCCCCTTTGGAGCTCGAATTTTCCAAAATCCCTTCTTAGTGCGCATCTACACCATGATAAGCTACTTGAGCCCAAATTCAGTTTTGTTTGTATTCTTTAATTGATTTTAGAAACTAAGTTTTAAGTCGATCGGTTGAAAAATGCGGATTTTTCAAACAAACTTTGGAGCTCGTTTTCCCCCCTTTGGAGCTCGAATTTTCCAAAATCCCTTCTTAGTGCGCATCTACACCATGATAGGATACCTGAGCCCAAATTTCAGCTTTCTAGCTTTTACCGTTTGGGCTGTGGGCTGTTGACGCGGTTTCCTTTTGTGCCCCAAGAAAACCCCAAATAATTCAAGCTCCAACAAAAAATTTAAAAAATCGAGTATGCATTTTTGTTTGTATTTTTTAATTGATTTTCGAAAGTTTTGTTTGTATTCTTTAATTGATTTTAGAAACTAAGTTTTAAGTCGATCGGTTGAAAAATGCGGATTTTTCAAACAAACTTTGGAGCTCGTTTTCCCCCCTTTATAGCTCGAATTTTCCAAAATCCCTTCTTAGTGCGCATCTACACCATGATAGGCTACTTGAGCCCAAATTTCAGCTTTCTAGCTTTTACCGTTTGGGCTGTGGGCTGTTGACGCGGTTTCCTTTTGTGCCCCAAGAAAACCCCAAATAATTCAAGCTCCAACAAAAAATTTAAAAAATCGAGTATGCAGTTTTGTTTTTATTTTTTAATTGATTTTAGAAACTAAGTTTTAAGTCGATCGGTTGAAAAATGCGGATTTTTCAAACAAACTTTGGAGCTACTTTTCCCCCTTTGGAGCTCGAGTTTCCAAAATCCCTCCTTTTGTGCCCCAAGAAAACCCCAATAATTCAAGCTCCAACAAAAAATTTAAAAAATCGAGTATGCAGTTTTGTTTGTATTCTTTAATTGATATTAGAAACTAAGTTTTAAGTCGATCGGTTGAAAAATGCGGATTTTTCAAACAAACTTTGGAGCTCGTTTTGTTTGTATTTTTTAATTGATTTTCGAAACTAAGTTTTAAGTCGATCGGTTGAAAAATGCGGATTTTTCAAACAAACTTTGGAGCTCGTTTTCCCCCCTTTGGAGCTCGAATTTTCCAAAATCCCTTCTTAGTGCGCATCTACACCATGATAGGATACCTAAGCCCAAATTTCAGCATCCTAGCTTTTACCGTTTGGGCTGTGGGCTGTTGACGCGGTTTCCTTTTGTGCAGTTTTGTTTTTATTTTTTAATTGATTTTAGAAACTAAGTTTTAAGTCGATCGGTTGAAAAATGCGGATTTTTCAAACAAACTTTGGAGCTACTTTTTCCCCCTTTGGAGCTCGAATTTCCAAAATCCCTCCTTTTGTGCCCCAAGAAAACCCCAATAATTCAAGCTCCAACAAAAAATTTAAAAAATCGAGTATGCAGTTTTGTTTGTATTCTTTAATTGATTTTAGAAACTAAGTTTTAAGTCGATCGGTTGAAAAATGCGGATTTTTCAAACAAACTTTGGAGCTCGTTTTCCCCCCTTTATAGCTCGAATTTTCCAAAATCCCTTCTTAGTGCGCATCTACACCATGATAGGCTACTTGAGCCCAAATTTCAGCTTTCTAGCTTTTACCGTTTGGGCTGTGGGCTGTTGACGCGGTTTCCTTTTGTGCCCCAAGAAAACCCCAAATAATTCAAGCTCCAACAAAAAATTTAAAAAATCGAGTATGCAGTTTTGTTTTTATTTTTTAATTGATTTTAGAAACTAAGTTTTAAGTCGATCGGTTGAAAAATGCGGATTTTTCAAACAAACTTTGGAGCTACTTTTCCCCCTTTGGAGCTCGAGTTTCCAAAATCCCTCCTTTTGTGCCCCAAGAAAACCCCAATAATTCAAGCTCCAACAAAAAATTTAAAAAATCGAGTATGCAGTTTTGTTTGTATTCTTTAATTGATTTTAGAAACTAAGTTTTAAGTCGATCGGTTGAAAAATGCGGATTTTTCAAACAAACTTTGGAGCTCGTTTTGTTTGTATTTTTTAATTGATTTTCGAAACTAAGTTTTAAGTCGATCGGTTGAAAAATGCGGATTTTTCAAACAAACTTTGGAGCTCGTTTTCCCCCCTTTGGAGCTCGAATTTTCCAAAATCCCTTCTTAGTGCGCATCTACACCATGATAGGATACCTAAGCCCAAATTTCAGCATCCTAGCTTTTACCGTTTGGGCTGTGGGCTGTTGACGCGGTTTCCTTTTGTGCAGTTTTGTTTTTATTTTTTAATTGATTTTAGAAACTAAGTTTTAAGTCGATCGGTTGAAAAATGCGGATTTTTCAAACAAACTTTGGAGCTACTTTTTCCCCCTTTGGAGCTCGAATTTCCAAAATCCCTCCTTTTGTGCCCCAAGAAAACCCCAATAATTCAAGCTCCAACAAAAAATTTAAAAAATCGAGTATGCAGTTTTGTTTGTATTCTTTAATTGATTTTCGAAACTAAGTTTTAAGTCGATCGGTTGAAAAATGCGGATGTTTCAAACAAACTTTGGAGCTCGTTTTGTTTGTATTTTTTAATTGATTTTCGAAACTAAGTTTTAAGTCGATCGGTTGAAAAATGCGGATTTTTCAAACAAACTTTGGAGCTCGTTTTCCCCCCTTTGGAGCTCGAATTTTCCAAAATCCCTTCTTAGTGCGCATCTACACCATGATAGGATACCTAAGCCCAAATTTCAGCATCCTAGCTTTTACCGTTTGGGCTGTGGGCTGTTGACGCGGTTTCCTTTTGTGCAGTTTTGTTTTTATTTTTTAATTGATTTTAGAAACTAAGTTTTAAGTCGATCGGTTGAAAAATGCGGATTTTTCAAACAAACTTTGGAGCTACTTTTTCCCCCTTTGGAGCTCGAATTTCCAAAATCCCTCCTTTTGTGCCCCAAGAAAACCCCAATAATTCAAGCTCCAACAAAAAATTTAAAAAATCGAGTATGCAGTTTTGTTTGTATTCTTTAATTGATTTTAGAAACTAAGTTTTAAGTCGATCGGTTGAAAAATGCGGATTTTTCAAACAAACTTTGGAGCTCGTTTTGTTTGTATTTTTTAATTGATTTTCGAAACTAAGTTTTAAGTCGATCGGTTGAAAAATGCGGATTTTTCAAACAAACTTTGGAGCTCGTTTTGTTTGTATTTTTTAATTGATTTTCGAAACTAAGTTTTAAGTCGATCGGTTGAAAAATGCGGATTTTTCAAACAAACTTTGGAGCTCGTTTTCCCCCCTTTGGAGCTCGAATTTTCCAAAATCCCTTCTTAGTGCGCATCTACACCATGATATTATACCTAAGCCCAAATTTCAGCATCCTAGCTTTTACCGTTTGGGCTGTGGGCTGTTGACGCGGTTTCCTTTTGTGCAGTTTTGTTTTTATTTTTTAATTGATTTTAAAAACTAAGTTTTAAGTCGATCGGTTGAAAAATGCGGATTTTTCAAACAAACTTTGGAGCTACTTTTTCCCCCTTTGGAGCTCGAATTTCCAAAATCCCTCCTTTTGTGCCCCAAGAAAACCCCAATAATTCAAGCTCCAACAAAAAATTTAAAAAATCGAGTATGCAGTTTTGTTTGTATTCTTTAATTGATTTTAGAAACTAAGTTTTAAGTCGATCGGTTGAAAAATGCGGATTTTTCAAACAAACTTTGGAGCTCGTTTTGTTTGTATTTTTTAATTGATTTTCGAAACTAAGTTTTAAGTCGATCGGTTGAAAAATGCGGATTTTTCAAACAAACTTTGGAGCTCGTTTTCCCCCCTTTGGAGCTCGAATTTTCCAAAATCCCTTCTTAGTGCGCATCTACACCATGATAGGATACCTAAGCCCAAATTTCAGCATCCTAGCTTTTACCGTTTGGGCTGTGGGCTGTTGACGCGGTTTCCTTTTGTGCAGTTTTGTTTTTATTTTTTAATTGATTTTAGAAACTAAGTTTTAAGTCGATCGGTTGAAAAATGCGGATTTTTCAAACAAACTTTGGAGCTACTTTTTCCCCCTTTGGAGCTCGAATTTCCAAAATCCCTCCTTTTGTGCCCCAAGAAAACCCCAATAATTCAAGCTCCAACAAAAAATTTAAAAAATCGAGTATGCAGTTTTGTTTGTATTCTTTAATTGATTTTAGAAACTAAGTTTTAAGTCGATCGGTTGAAAAATGCGGATTTTTCAAACAAACTTTGGAGCTCGTTTTGTTTGTATTTTTTAATTGATTTTCGAAACTAAGTTTTAAGTCGATCGGTTGAAAAATGCGGATTTTTCAAACAAACTTTGGAGCTCGTTTTGTTTGTATTTTTTAATTGATTTTCGAAACTAAGTTTTAAGTCGATCGGTTGAAAAATGCGGATTTTTCAAACAAACTTTGGAGCTCGTTTTCCCCCCTTTGGAGCTCGAATTTTCCAAAATCCCTTCTTAGTGCGCATCTACACCATGATAGGATACCTAAGCCCAAATTTCAGCATCCTAGCTTTTACCGTTTGGGCTGTGGGCTGTTGACGCGGTTTCCTTTTGTGCAGTTTTGTTTTTATTTTTTAATTGATTTTAGAAACTAAGTTTTAAGTCGATCGGTTGAAAAATGCGGATTTTTCAAACAAACTTTGGAGCTACTTTTTCCCCCTTTGGAGCTCGAATTTCCAAAATCCCTCCTTTTGTGCCCCAAGAAAACCCCAATAATTCAAGCTCCAACAAAAAATTTAAAAAATCGAGTATGCAGTTTTGTTTGTATTCTTTAATTGATTTTAGAAACTAAGTTTTAAGTCGATCGGTTGAAAAATGCGGATTTTTCAAACAAACTTTGGAGCTCGTTTTGTTTGTATTTTTTAATTGATTTTCGAAACTAAGTTTTAAGTCGATCGGTTGAAAAATGCGGATTTTTCAAACAAACTTTGGAGCTCGTTTTCCCCCCTTTGGAGCTCGAATTTTCCAAAATCCCTTCTTAGTGCACATCTACACCATGATAGGATACCTGAGCCCAAATTTCAGCTTTCTAGCTCTTACCGTTTGGGCTGTGGGCTGTTGACGCGGTTTCCTTTTGTGCCCCAAGAAAACCCCAATAATTCAAGCTCCAACAAAAAATTTAAAAAATCGAGTATGCAGTTTTGTTTGTATTCTTTAATTGATTTTAGAAACTAAGTTTTAAGTCGATCGGTTGAAAAATGCGGATTTTTCAAACAAACTTTGGAGCTCGTTTTGTTTGTATTTTTTAATTGATTTTCGAAACTAAGTTTTAAGTCGATCGGTTGAAAAATGCGGATTTTTCAAACAAACTTTGGAGCTCGTTTTCCCCCCTTTGGAGCTCGAATTTTCCAAAATCCCTTCTTAGTGCGCATCTACACCATGATAGGATACCTGAGCCCAAATTTCAGCTTTCTAGCTTTTACCGTTTGGGCTGTGGGCTGCTGACGCGGTTTCCTTTTGTGCCCCAAGAAAACCCCAATAATTCAAGCTCCAACAAAAAATTTAAAAAATCGAGTATGCAGTTTTGTTTGTATTTTTAATTGATTTTCGAAAGTTTTGTTTGTATTCTTTAATTGATTTTAGAAACTAAGTTTTAAGTCGATCGGTTGAAAAATGCGGATTTTTCAAACAAACTTTGGAGCTCGTTTTCCCCCCTTTATAGCTCGAATTTTCCAAAATCCCTTCTTAGTGCGCATCTACACCATGATAGGCTACTTGAGCCCAAATTTCAGCTTTCTAGCTTTTACCGTTTGGGCTGTGGGCTGTTGACGCGGTTTCCTTTTGTGCCCCAAGAAAACCCCAAATAATTCAAGCTCCAACAAAAAATTTAAAAAATCGAGTATGCAGTTTTGTTTTTATTTTTTAATTGATTTTAGAAACTAAGTTTTAAGTCGATCGGTTGAAAAATGCGGATTTTTCAAACAAACTTTGGAGCTACTTTTCCCCCTTTGGAGCTCGAGTTTCCAAAATCCCTCCTTTTGTGCCCCAAGAAAACCCCAATAATTCAAGCTCCAACAAAAAATTTAAAAAATCGAGTATGCAGTTTTGTTTGTATTCTTTAATTGATTTTAGAAACTAAGTTTTAAGTCGATCGGTTGAAAAATGCGGATTTTTCAAACAAACTTTGGAGCTCGTTTTGTTTGTATTTTTTAATTGATTTTCGAAACTAAGTTTTAAGTCGATCGGTTGAAAAATGCGGATTTTTCAAACAAACTTTGGAGCTCGTTTTCCCCCCTTTGGAGCTCGAATTTTCCAAAATCCCTTCTTAGTGCGCATCTACACCATGATAGGATACCTAAGCCCAAATTTCAGCATCCTAGCTTTTACCGTTTGGGCTGTGGGCTGTTGACGCGGTTTCCTTTTGTGCAGTTTTGTTTTTATTTTTTAATTGATTTTAGAAACTAAGTTTTAAGTCGATCGGTTGAAAAATGCGGATTTTTCAAACAAACTTTGGAGCTACTTTTTCCCCCTTTGGAGCTCGAATTTCCAAAATCCCTCCTTTTGTGCCCCAAGAAAACCCCAATAATTCAAGCTCCAACAAAAAATTTAAAAAATCGAGTATGCAGTTTTGTTTGTATTCTTTAATTGATTTTCGAAACTAAGTTTTAAGTCGATCGGTTGAAAAATGCGGATTTTTCAAACAAACTTTGGAGCTCGTTTTCCCCCCTTTGGAGCTCGAATTTTCCAAAATCCCTTCTTAGTGCGCATCTACACCATGATAGGATACCTAAGCCCAAATTTCAGCATCCTAGCTTTTACCGTTTGGGCTGTGGGCTGTTGACGCGGTTTCCTTTTGTGCAGTTTTGTTTTTATTTTTTAATTGATTTTAGAAACTAAGTTTTAAGTCGATCGGTTGAAAAATGCGGATTTTTCAAACAAACTTTGGAGCTACTTTTTCCCCCTTTGGAGCTCGAATTTCCAAAATCCCTCCTTTTGTGCCCCAAGAAAACCCCAATAATTCAAGCTCCAACAAAAAATTTAAAAAATCGAGTATGCAGTTTTGTTTGTATTCTTTAATTGATTTTAGAAACTAAGTTTTAAGTCGATCGGTTGAAAAATGCGGATTTTTCAAACAAACTTTGGAGCTCGTTTTGTTTGTATTTTTTAATTGATTTTCGAAACTAAGTTTTAAGTCGATCGGTTGAAAAATGCGGATTTTTCAAACAAACTTTGGAGCTCGTTTTGTTTGTATTTTTTAATTGATTTTCGAAACTAAGTTTTAAGTCGATCGGTTGAAAAATGCGGATTTTTCAAACAAACTTTGGAGCTCGTTTTCCCCCCTTTGGAGCTCGAATTTTCCAAAATCCCTTCTTAGTGCGCATCTACACCATGATATTATACCTAAGCCCAAATTTCAGCATCCTAGCTTTTACCGTTTGGGCTGTGGGCTGTTGACGCGGTTTCCTTTTGTGCAGTTTTGTTTTTATTTTTTAATTGATTTTAAAAACTAAGTTTTAAGTCGATCGGTTGAAAAATGCGGATTTTTCAAACAAACTTTGGAGCTACTTTTTCCCCCTTTGGAGCTCGAATTTCCAAAATCCCTCCTTTTGTGCCCCAAGAAAACCCCAATAATTCAAGCTCCAACAAAAAATTTAAAAAATCGAGTATGCAGTTTTGTTTGTATTCTTTAATTGATTTTAGAAACTAAGTTTTAAGTCGATCGGTTGAAAAATGCGGATTTTTCAAACAAACTTTGGAGCTCGTTTTGTTTGTATTTTTTAATTGATTTTCGAAACTAAGTTTTAAGTCGATCGGTTGAAAAATGCGGATTTTTCAAACAAACTTTGGAGCTCGTTTTCCCCCCTTTGGAGCTCGAATTTTCCAAAATCCCTTCTTAGTGCACATCTACACCATGATAGGATACCTGAGCCCAAATTTCAGCTTTCTAGCTCTTACCGTTTGGGCTGTGGGCTGTTGACGCGGTTTCCTTTTGTGCCCCAAGAAAACCCCAATAATTCAAGCTCCAACAAAAAATTTAAAAAATCGAGTATGCAGTTTTGTTTGTATTCTTTAATTGATTTTAGAAACTAAGTTTTAAGTCGATCGGTTGAAAAATGCGGATTTTTCAAACAAACTTTGGAGCTCGTTTTGTTTGTATTTTTTAATTGATTTTCGAAACTAAGTTTTAAGTCGATCGGTTGAAAAATGCGGATTTTTCAAACAAACTTTGGAGCTCGTTTTCCCCCCTTTGGAGCTCGAATTTTCCAAAATCCCTTCTTAGTGCGCATCTACACCATGATAGGATACCTAAGCCCAAATTTCAGCATCCTAGCTTTTACCGTTTGGGCTGTGGGCTGTTGACGCGGTTTCCTTTTGTGCAGTTTTGTTTTTATTTTTTAATTGATTTTAGAAACTAAGTTTTAAGTCGATCGGTTGAAAAATGCGGATTTTTCAAACAAACTTTGGAGCTACTTTTTCCCCCTTTGGAGCTCGAATTTCCAAAATCCCTCCTTTTGTGCCCCAAGAAAACCCCAATAATTCAAGCTCCAACAAAAAATTTAAAAAATCGAGTATGCAGTTTTGTTTGTATTCTTTAATTGATTTTAGAAACTAAGTTTTAAGTCGATCGGTTGAAAAATGCGGATTTTTCAAACAAACTTTGGAGCTCGTTTTGTTTGTATTTTTTAATTGATTTTCGAAACTAAGTTTTAAGTCGATCGGTTGAAAAATGCGGATTTTTCAAACAAACTTTGGAGCTCGTTTTGTTTGTATTTTTTAATTGATTTTCGAAACTAAGTTTTAAGTCGATCGGTTGAAAAATGCGGATTTTTCAAACAAACTTTGGAGCTCGTTTTCCCCCCTTTGGAGCTCGAATTTTCCAAAATCCCTTCTTAGTGCGCATCTACACCATGATAGGATACCTAAGCCCAAATTTCAGCATCCTAGCTTTTACCGTTTGGGCTGTGGGCTGTTGACGCGGTTTCCTTTTGTGCAGTTTTGTTTTTATTTTTTAATTGATTTTAGAAACTAAGTTTTAAGTCGATCGGTTGAAAAATGCGGATTTTTCAAACAAACTTTGGAGCTACTTTTTCCCCCTTTGGAGCTCGAATTTCCAAAATCCCTCCTTTTGTGCCCCAAGAAAACCCCAATAATTCAAGCTCCAACAAAAAATTTAAAAAATCGAGTATGCAGTTTTGTTTGTATTCTTTAATTGATTTTAGAAACTAAGTTTTAAGTCGATCGGTTGAAAAATGCGGATTTTTCAAACAAACTTTGGAGCTCGTTTTGTTTGTATTTTTTAATTGATTTTCGAAACTAAGTTTTAAGTCGATCGGTTGAAAAATGCGGATTTTTCAAACAAACTTTGGAGCTCGTTTTCCCCCCCTTTGGAGCTCGAATTTTCCAAAATCCCTTCTTAGTGCACATCTACACCATGATAGGATACCTGAGCCCAAATTTCAGCTTTCTAGCTCTTACCGTTTGGGCTGTGGGCTGTTGACGCGGTTTCCTTTTGTGCCCCAAGAAAACCCCAATAATTCAAGCTCCAACAAAAAATTTAAAAAATCGAGTATGCAGTTTTGTTTGTATTCTTTAATTGATATTAGAAACTAAGTTTTAAGTCGATCGGTTGAAAAATGCGGATTTTTCAAACAAACTTTGGAGCTCGTTTTGTTTGTATTTTTTAATTGATTTTCGAAACTAAGTTTTAAGTCGATCGGTTGAAAAATGCGGATTTTTCAAACAAACTTTGGAGCTCGTTTTCCCCCCTTTGGAGCTCGAATTTTCCAAAATCCCTTCTTAGTGCGCATCTACACCATGATAGGATACCTAAGCCCAAATTTCAGCATCCTAGCTTTTACCGTTTGGGCTGTGGGCTGTTGACGCGGTTTCCTTTTGTGCAGTTTTGTTTTTATTTTTTAATTGATTTTAGAAACTAAGTTTTAAGTCGATCGGTTGAAAAATGCGGATTTTTCAAACAAACTTTGGAGCTACTTTTTCCCCCTTTGGAGCTCGAATTTCCAAAATCCCTCCTTTTGTGCCCCAAGAAAACCCCAATAATTCAAGCTCCAACAAAAAATTTAAAAAATCGAGTATGCAGTTTTGTTTGTATTCTTTAATTGATTTTAGAAACTAAGTTTTAAGTCGATCGGTTGAAAAATGCGGATTTTTCAAACAAACTTTGGAGCTCGTTTTGTTTGTATTTTTTAATTGATTTTCGAAACTAAGTTTTAAGTCGATCGGTTGAAAAATGCGGATTTTTCAAACAAACTTTGGAGCTCGTTTTCCCCCCTTTGGAGCTCGAATTTTCCAAAATCCCTTCTTAGTGCGCATCTACACCATGATAGGATACCTGAGCCCAAATTTCAGCTTTCTAGCTCTTACCGTTTGGGCTGTGGGCTGTTGACGCGGTTTCCTTTTGTGCCCCAAGAAAACCCCAATAATTCAAGCTCCAACAAAAAATTTAAAAAATCGAGTATGCAGTTTTGTTTGTATTCTTTAATTGATTTTCGAAACTAAGTTTTAAGTCGATCGGTTGAAAAATGCGGATGTTTCAAACAAACTTTGGAGCTCGTTTTGTTTGTATTTTTTAATTGATTTTCGAAACTAAGTTTTAAGTCGATCGGTTGAAAAATGCGGATTTTTCAAACAAACTTTGGAGCTCGTTTTCCCCCCTTTGGAGCTCGAATTTTCCAAAATCCCTTCTTAGTGCGCATCTACACCATGATAGGATACCTAAGCCCAAATTTCAGCATCCTAGCTTTTACCGTTTGGGCTGTGGGCTGTTGACGCGGTTTCCTTTTGTGCAGTTTTGTTTTTATTTTTTAATTGATTTTAGAAACTAAGTTTTAAGTCGATCGGTTGAAAAATGCGGATTTTTCAAACAAACTTTGGAGCTACTTTTTCCCCCTTTGGAGCTCGAATTTCCAAAATCCCTCCTTTTGTGCCCCAAGAAAACCCCAATAATTCAAGCTCCAACAAAAAATTTAAAAAATCGAGTATGCAGTTTTGTTTGTATTCTTTAATTGATTTTAGAAACTAAGTTTTAAGTCGATCGGTTGAAAAATGCGGATTTTTCAAACAAACTTTGGAGCTCGTTTTGTTTGTATTTTTTAATTGATTTTCGAAACTAAGTTTTAAGTCGATCGGTTGAAAAATGCGGATTTTTCAAACAAACTTTGGAGCTCGTTTTGTTTGTATTTTTTAATTGATTTTCGAAACTAAGTTTTAAGTCGATCGGTTGAAAAATGCGGATTTTTCAAACAAACTTTGGAGCTCGTTTTCCCCCCTTTGGAGCTCGAATTTTCCAAAATCCCTTCTTAGTGCGCATCTACACCATGATAGGATACCTAAGCCCAAATTTCAGCATCCTAGCTTTTACCGTTTGGGCTGTGGGCTGTTGACGCGGTTTCCTTTTGTGCAGTTTTGTTTTTATTTTTTAATTGATTTTAGAAACTAAGTTTTAAGTCGATCGGTTGAAAAATGCGGATTTTTCAAACAAACTTTGGAGCTACTTTTTCCCCCTTTGGAGCTCGAATTTCCAAAATCCCTCCTTTTGTGCCCCAAGAAAACCCCAATAATTCAAGCTCCAACAAAAAATTTAAAAAATCGAGTATGCAGTTTTGTTTGTATTCTTTAATTGATTTTAGAAACTAAGTTTTAAGTCGATCGGTTGAAAAATGCGGATTTTTCAAACAAACTTTGGAGCTCGTTTTGTTTGTATTTTTTAATTGATTTTCGAAACTAAGTTTTAAGTCGATCGGTTGAAAAATGCGGATTTTTCAAACAAACTTTGGAGCTCGTTTTCCCCCCTTTGGAGCTCGAATTTTCCAAAATCCCTTCTTAGTGCACATCTACACCATGATAGGATACCTGAGCCCAAATTTCAGCTTTCTAGCTCTTACCGTTTGGGCTGTGGGCTGTTGACGCGGTTTCCTTTTGTGCCCCAAGAAAACCCCAATAATTCAAGCTCCAACAAAAAATTTAAAAAATCGAGTATGCAGTTTTGTTTGTATTCTTTAATTGATTTTAGAAACTAAGTTTTAAGTCGATCGGTTGAAAAATGCGGATTTTTCAAACAAACTTTGGAGCTCGTTTTGTTTGTATTTTTTAATTGATTTTCGAAACTAAGTTTTAAGTCGATCGGTTGAAAAATGCGGATTTTTCAAACAAACTTTGGAGCTCGTTTTCCCCCCTTTGGAGCTCGAATTTTCCAAAATCCCTTCTTAGTGCGCATCTACACCATGATAGGATACCTAAGCCCAAATTTCAGCATCCTAGCTTTTACCGTTTGGGCTGTGGGCTGTTGACGCGGTTTCCTTTTGTGCAGTTTTGTTTTTATTTTTTAATTGATTTTAGAAACTAAGTTTTAAGTCGATCGGTTGAAAAATGCGGATTTTTCAAACAAACTTTGGAGCTACTTTTTCCCCCTTTGGAGCTCGAATTTCCAAAATCCCTCCTTTTGTGCCCCAAGAAAACCCCAATAATTCAAGCTCCAACAAAAAATTTAAAAAATCGAGTATGCAGTTTTGTTTGTATTCTTTAATTGATTTTAGAAACTAAGTTTTAAGTCGATCGGTTGAAAAATGCGGATTTTTCAAACAAACTTTGGAGCTCGTTTTGTTTGTATTTTTTAATTGATTTTCGAAACTAAGTTTTAAGTCGATCGGTTGAAAAATGCGGATTTTTCAAACAAACTTTGGAGCTCGTTTTGTTTGTATTTTTTAATTGATTTTCGAAACTAAGTTTTAAGTCGATCGGTTGAAAAATGCGGATTTTTCAAACAAACTTTGGAGCTCGTTTTCCCCCCTTTGGAGCTCGAATTTTCCAAAATCCCTTCTTAGTGCGCATCTACACCATGATAGGATACCTAAGCCCAAATTTCAGCATCCTAGCTTTTACCGTTTGGGCTGTGGGCTGTTGACGCGGTTTCCTTTTGTGCAGTTTTGTTTTTATTTTTTAATTGATTTTAGAAACTAAGTTTTAAGTCGATCGGTTGAAAAATGCGGATTTTTCAAACAAACTTTGGAGCTACTTTTTCCCCCTTTGGAGCTCGAATTTCCAAAATCCCTCCTTTTGTGCCCCAAGAAAACCCCAATAATTCAAGCTCCAACAAAAAATTTAAAAAATCGAGTATGCAGTTTTGTTTGTATTCTTTAATTGATTTTAGAAACTAAGTTTTAAGTCGATCGGTTGAAAAATGCGGATTTTTCAAACAAACTTTGGAGCTCGTTTTGTTTGTATTTTTTAATTGATTTTCGAAACTAAGTTTTAAGTCGATCGGTTGAAAAATGCGGATTTTTCAAACAAACTTTGGAGCTCGTTTTCCCCCCTTTGGAGCTCGAATTTTCCAAAATCCCTTCTTAGTGCACATCTACACCATGATAGGATACCTGAGCCCAAATTTCAGCTTTCTAGCTCTTACCGTTTGGGCTGTGGGCTGTTGACGCGGTTTCCTTTTGTGCCCCAAGAAAACCCCAATAATTCAAGCTCCAACAAAAAATTTAAAAAATCGAGTATGCAGTTTTGTTTGTATTCTTTAATTGATTTTAGAAACTAAGTTTTAAGTCGATCGGTTGAAAAATGCGGATTTTTCAAACAAACTTTGGAGCTCGTTTTGTTTGTATTTTTTAATTGATTTTCGAAACTAAGTTTTAAGTCGATCGGTTGAAAAATGCGGATTTTTCAAACAAACTTTGGAGCTCGTTTTCCCCCCTTTGGAGCTCGAATTTTCCAAAATCCCTTCTTAGTGCGCATCTACACCATGATAGGATACCTAAGCCCAAATTTCAGCATCCTAGCTTTTACCGTTTGGGCTGTGGGCTGTTGACGCGGTTTCCTTTTGTGCAGTTTTGTTTTTATTTTTTAATTGATTTTAGAAACTAAGTTTTAAGTCGATCGGTTGAAAAATGCGGATTTTTCAAACAAACTTTGGAGCTACTTTTTCCCCCTTTGGAGCTCGAATTTCCAAAATCCCTCCTTTTGTGCCCCAAGAAAACCCCAATAATTCAAGCTCCAACAAAAAATTTAAAAAATCGAGTATGCAGTTTTGTTTGTATTCTTTAATTGATTTTAGAAACTAAGTTTTAAGTCGATCGGTTGAAAAATGCGGATTTTTCAAACAAACTTTGGAGCTCGTTTTGTTTGTATTTTTTAATTGATTTTCGAAACTAAGTTTTAAGTCGATCGGTTGAAAAATGCGGATTTTTCAAACAAACTTTGGAGCTCGTTTTGTTTGTATTTTTTAATTGATTTTCGAAACTAAGTTTTAAGTCGATCGGTTGAAAAATGCGGATTTTTCAAACAAACTTTGGAGCTCGTTTTCCCCCCTTTGGAGCTCGAATTTTCCAAAATCCCTTCTTAGTGCGCATCTACACCATGATAGGCTACTTGAGCCCAAATTTCAGCTTTCTAGCTTTTACCGTTTGGGCTGTGGGCTGTTGACGCGGTTTCCTTTTGTGCAGTTTTGTTTTTATTTTTTAATTGATTTTAGAAACTAAGTTTTAAGTCGATCGGTTGAAAAATGCGGATTTTTCAAACAAACTTTGGAGCTACTTTTTCCCCCTTTGGAGCTCGAATTTCCAAAATCCCTCCTTTTGTGCCCCAAGAAAACCTCAATAATTCAAGCTCCAACAAAAAATTTAAAAAATCGAGTATGCAGTTTTGTTTGTATTCTTTAATTGATTTTAGAAACTAAGTTTTAAGTCGATCGGTTGAAAAATGCGGATTTTTCAAACAAACTTTGGAGCTCGTTTTGTTTGTATTTTTTAATTGATTTTCGAAACTAAGTTTTAAGTCGATCGGTTGAAAAATGCGGATTTTTCAAACAAACTTTGGAGCTCGTTTTCCCCCCTTTATAGCTCGAATTTTCCAAAATCCTTCTTCTTGCGCATCTACACCATGATAGGATACTTGAGCCCAAATTTCAGCATCCTAGCTTTTACCGTTTGGGCTGTGGGCTGTTGACGCGGTTTCCTTTTGTGCCCCAAGAAAACCCCAATAATTCAAGCTTCAACACAAATTTCGAAAATCTAAGTATGCAGTTTTGTTTGTATTTTTTAATTGATTTTCGAAACTAAGTTTTAAGTCGATCGGTTGAAAAATGCGGATTTTTCAAACAAACTTTGGAGCTCGTTTTCCCCCCTTTAGAGCTCGAATTTCCAAAATCCCCCCTTTGGAGCTCGAATTTTCCAAAATCCCTTCTTAGTGCGCATCTACACCATGATAGGATACCTGAGCCCAAATTTCAGCTTTCTAGCTCTTACCGTTTGGGCTGTGGGCTGTTGACGCGGTTTCCTTTTGTGCCCCAAGAAAACCCCAATAATTCAAGCTCCAACAAAAAATTTAAAAAATCGAGTATGCAGTTTTGTTTGTATTTTTTAATTGATTTTCGAAACTAAGTTTTAAGTCGATCGGTTGAAAAATGCGGATTTTTCAAACAAACTTTGGAGCTCGTTTTCCCCCCTTTGGAGCTCGAATTTTCCAAAATCCCCTCTTAGTGCGCATCTACACCATGATAGGCTACTTGAGCCCAAATTTCAGCATCCTAGCTTTTACCGTTTGGGCTGTGGGCTGTTGACGCGGTTTCCTTTTGTGCCCCAAGAAAACCCCAATAATTCAAGCTTCAACACAAATTTCGAAAATCTAAGTATGCAGTTTTGTTTGTATCCTTTAATTGATTTTCGAAACTAAGTTTTAAGTCGATCGGTTGAAAAATGCGGATTTTTCAAACAAACTTTGGAGCTCGTTTTGTTTGTATTTTTTAATTGATTTTCGAAACTAAGTTTTAAGTCGATCGGTTGAAAAATGCGGATTTTTCAAACAAACTTTGGAGCTCGTTTTCCCCCCTTTGGAGCTCGAATTTTCCAAAATCCCTTCTTAGTGCGCATCTACACCATGATAGGATACCTAAGCCCAAATTTCAGCATCCTAGCTTTTACCGTTTGGGCTGTGGGCTGTTGACGCGGTTTCCTTTTGTGCCCCAAGAAAACCCCAATAATTCAAGCTTCAACACAAATTTCGAAAATCTAAGTATGCAGTTTTGTTTGTATCCTTTAATTGATTTTCGAAACTAAGTTTTAAGTCGATCGGTTGAAAAATGCGGATTTTTCAAACAAACTTTGGAGCTCGTTTTCCCCCCTTTGGAGCTCGAATTTTCCAAAATCCCTTCTTAGTGCGCATCTACACCATGATAGGATACCTGAGCCCAAATTTCAGCTTTCTAGCTCTTACCGTTTGGGCTGTGGGCTGTTGACGCGGTTTCCTTTTGTGCCCCAAGAAAACCCCAATAATTCAAGCTCCAACAAAAAATTTAAAAAATCGAGTATGCAGTTTTGTTTGTATTTTTTAATTGATTTTCGAAACTAAGTTTTAAGTCGATCGGTTGAAAAATGCGGATTTTTCAAACAAACTTTGGAGCTCGTTTTCCCCCCTTTAGAGCTCGAATTTTCCAAAATCCCTTCTTAGTGCGCATCTACACCATGATAGGATACCTAAGCCCAAATTTCAGCATCCTAGCTTTTACCGTTTGGGCTGTGGGCTGTTGACGCGGTTTCCTTTTGTGCCCCAAGAAAACCCCAATAATTCAAGCTCCAACAAAAAATTTAAAAAATCGAGTATGCAGTTTTGTTTGTATTCTTTAATTGATTTTAGAAACTAAGTTTTAAGTCGATCGGTTGAAAAATGCGGATTTTTCAAACAAACTTTGGAGCTCGTTTTGTTTGTATTTTTTAATTGATTTTCGAAACTAAGTTTTAAGTCGATCGGTTGAAAAGTGCGGATTTTTCAAACAAACTTTGGAGCTCGTTTTCCCCCCTTTGGAGCTCGAATTTTCCAAAATCCCTTCTTAGTGCGCATCTACACCATGATAGGATACCTAAGCCCAAATTTCAGCATCCTAGCTTTTACCGTTTGGGCTGTGGGCTGTTGACGCGGTTTCCTTTTGTGCAGTTTTGTTTTTATTTTTTAATTGATTTTAGAAACTAAGTTTTAAGTCGATCGGTTGAAAAATGCGGATTTTTCAAACAAACTTTGGAGCTACTTTTTCCCCCTTTGGAGCTCGAATTTCCAAAATCCCTCCTTTTGTGCCCCAAGAAAACCCCAATAATTCAAGCTCCAACAAAAAATTTAAAAAATCGAGTATGCAGTTTTGTTTGTATTCTTTAATTGATTTTAGAAACTAAGTTTTAAGTCGATCGGTTGAAAAATGCGGATTTTTCAAACAAACTTTGGAGCTCGTTTTGTTTGTATTTTTTAATTGATTTTCGAAACTAAGTTTTAAGTCGATCGGTTGAAAAATGCGGATTTTTCAAACAAACTTTGGAGCTCGTTTTCCCCCCTTTGGAGCTCGAATTTTCCAAAATCCCTTCTTAGTGCGCATCTACACCATGATAGGATACCTGAGCCCAAATTTCAGCTTTCTAGCTCTTACCGTTTGGGCTGTGGGCTGTTGACGCGGTTTCCTTTTGTGCCCCAAGAAAACCACAATAATTCAAGCTCCAACAAAAAATTTAAAAAATCGAGTATGCAGTTTTGTTTGTATTCTTTAATTGATTTTAGAAACTAAGTTTTAAGTCGATCGGTTGAAAAATGCGGATTTTTCAAACAAACTTTGGAGCTCGTTTTCCCCCCTTTATAGCTCGAATTTTCCAAAATCCTTCTTAGTGCGCATCTACACCATGATAGGATACTTGAGCCCAAATTTCAGCATCCTAGCTTTTACCGTTTGGGCTGTGGGCTGTTGACGCGGTTTCCTTTTGTGCCCCAAGAAAACCCCAATAATTCAAGCTCCAACACAAATTTCGAAAATCTAAGTATGCAGTTTTGTTTGTATCCTTTAATTGATTTTCGAAACTAAGTTTTAAGTCGATCGGTTGAAAAATGCGGATTTTTCAAACAAATTTTGGAGCTACTTTTCCCCCCTTTGGAGCTCGAATTTCCAAAATCCCTTCTTAGTGCGCATCTACACCCTGATAGGATACTTGAGCCCAAATTTCAGCTTTCTAGCTTTTACCGTTTGGGCTGTGGGCTGTTGACGCGGTTTCCTTTTGTGCCCCAAGAAAACCCCAATAATTCAAGCTCCAACAAAAATTCAAGCTCGCAAAGTGCACTTTTTCGCTTGTGTGGCCTAATATCCGGCATGCCTTGCACCTCATCGGGTTGGGGATATATTCCCTTACCTTGAGGGTATGCCAGGAGATATCAAGTTTGCTTGGTAAACTGTAAAGGTCGAACGTGATCAAAATAGTACCAGTTGGTTTTGCGTTGCCATCGATTATTTTGGAAAATTTAAAATGGAATACCAATTCTAGTATTTAAGCTCTTTAATTATTTCTTCATCGGGGACATTGGCTAGAAAATGGTACCCTTACGAACACTAAGGGTGTCGTGTAGCTTGCGCTCGATAGTGCAAATGCCAGACAATGGGTAACTTTAATGCATTTTTCGGTGACTGCTTTTATTTTTACTAACGTCATATTACATTTTCACTCAGGTTTCGAGCTCCGCTGTTTACTGAATTTAAATATATATTTTGAACTAATCATTAAATACAAATAATCTCATCGAAAATCCTTTAGTCAGTGGTTGCAATTACCACATAAATTCATTCATATTAACTAAATTGTGTTCAAAATTGTGTGAATTAATTAACTTGAAGTTCAGTGACATTTTTAAAATTTTGTTGTTTTAATAAACTTTTGTTTGCAATTCTGCTGTGCTTTTTTACTTAATACGTTATTTATTTAATTATTATACTTGTAGTTAATTATTATAGTTAATTATTATAGTTAATTATTATAGTTAACTTAACAAGAAACTTTGCAAAAGAACAATATATAAGTTTTAAGTCGATCGGTTGAAAAATGCGGATTTTTCAAACAAACTTTGGAGCTCGTTTTCCCCCCTTTGGAGCTCGAATTTTCCAAAATCCCTTCTTAGTGCGCATCTACACCATGATAGGATACCTGAGCCCAAATTTCAGCTTTCTAGCTCTTACCGTTTGGGCTGTGGGCTGTTGACGCGGTTTCCTTTTGTGCCCCAAGAAAACCCCAATAATTCAAGCTCCAACAAAAAATTTAAAAAATCGAGTATGCAGTTTTGTTTGTATTTTTTAATTGATTTTCGAAACTAAGTTTTAAGTCGATCGGTTGAAAAATGCGGATTTTTCAAACAAACTTTGGAGCTCGTTTTCCCCCCTTTAGAGCTCGAATTTTCCAAAATCCCTTCTTAGTGCGCATCTACACCATGATAGGATACCTAAGCCCAAATTTCAGCATCCTAGCTTTTACCGTTTGGGCTGTGGGCTGTTGACGCGGTTTCCTTTTGTGCCCCAAGAAAACCCCAATAATTCAAGCTCCAACAAAAAATTTAAAAAATCGAGTATGCAGTTTTGTTTGTATTCTTTAATTGATTTTAGAAACTAAGTTTTAAGTCGATCGGTTGAAAAATGCGGATTTTTCAAACAAACTTTGGAGCTCGTTTTGTTTGTATTTTTTAATTGATTTTCGAAACTAAGTTTTAAGTCGATCGGTTGAAAAGTGCGGATTTTTCAAACAAACTTTGGAGCTCGTTTTCCCCCCTTTGGAGCTCGAATTTTCCAAAATCCCTTCTTAGTGCGCATCTACACCATGATAGGATACCTAAGCCCAAATTTCAGCATCCTAGCTTTTACCGTTTGGGCTGTGGGCTGTTGACGCGGTTTCCTTTTGTGCAGTTTTGTTTTTATTTTTTAATTGATTTTAGAAACTAAGTTTTAAGTCGATCGGTTGAAAAATGCGGATTTTTCAAACAAACTTTGGAGCTACTTTTTCCCCCTTTGGAGCTCGAATTTCCAAAATCCCTCCTTTTGTGCCCCAAGAAAACCCCAATAATTCAAGCTCCAACAAAAAATTTAAAAAATCGAGTATGCAGTTTTGTTTGTATTCTTTAATTGATTTTAGAAACTAAGTTTTAAGTCGATCGGTTGAAAAATGCGGATTTTTCAAACAAACTTTGGAGCTCGTTTTGTTTGTATTTTTTAATTGATTTTCGAAACTAAGTTTTAAGTCGATCGGTTGAAAAATGCGGATTTTTCAAACAAACTTTGGAGCTCGTTTTCCCCCCTTTGGAGCTCGAATTTTCCAAAATCCCTTCTTAGTGCGCATCTACACCATGATAGGATACCTGAGCCCAAATTTCAGCTTTCTAGCTCTTACCGTTTGGGCTGTGGGCTGTTGACGCGGTTTCCTTTTGTGCCCCAAGAAAACCACAATAATTCAAGCTCCAACAAAAAATTTAAAAAATCGAGTATGCAGTTTTGTTTGTATTCTTTAATTGATTTTAGAAACTAAGTTTTAAGTCGATCGGTTGAAAAATGCGGATTTTTCAAACAAACTTTGGAGCTCGTTTTCCCCCCTTTATAGCTCGAATTTTCCAAAATCCTTCTTAGTGCGCATCTACACCATGATAGGATACTTGAGCCCAAATTTCAGCATCCTAGCTTTTACCGTTTGGGCTGTGGGCTGTTGACGCGGTTTCCTTTTGTGCCCCAAGAAAACCCCAATAATTCAAGCTCCAACACAAATTTCGAAAATCTAAGTATGCAGTTTTGTTTGTATCCTTTAATTGATTTTCGAAACTAAGTTTTAAGTCGATCGGTTGAAAAATGCGGATTTTTCAAACAAATTTTGGAGCTACTTTTCCCCCCTTTGGAGCTCGAATTTCCAAAATCCCTTCTTAGTGCGCATCTACACCCTGATAGGATACTTGAGCCCAAATTTCAGCTTTCTAGCTTTTACCGTTTGGGCTGTGGGCTGTTGACGCGGTTTCCTTTTGTGCCCCAAGAAAACCCCAATAATTCAAGCTCCAACAAAAATTCAAGCTCGCAAAGTGCACTTTTTCGCTTGTGTGGCCTAATATCCGGCATGCCTTGCACCTCATCGGGTTGGGGATATATTCCCTTACCTTGAGGGTATGCCAGGAGATATCAAGTTTGCTTGGTAAACTGTAAAGGTCGAACGTGATCAAAATAGTACCAGTTGGTTTTGCGTTGCCATCGATTATTTTGGAAAATTTAAAATGGAATACCAATTCTAGTATTTAAGCTCTTTAATTATTTCTTCATCGGGGACATTGGCTAGAAAATGGTACCCTTACGAACACTAAGGGTGTCGTGTAGCTTGCGCTCGATAGTGCAAATGCCAGACAATGGGTAACTTTAATGCATTTTTCGGTGACTGCTTTTATTTTTACTAACGTCATATTACATTTTCACTCAGGTTTCGAGCTCCGCTGTTTACTGAATTTAAATATATATTTTGAACTAATCATTAAATACAAATAATCTCATCGAAAATCCTTTAGTCAGTGGTTGCAATTACCACATAAATTCATTCATATTAACTAAATTGTGTTCAAAATTGTGTGAATTAATTAACTTGAAGTTCAGTGACATTTTTAAAATTTTGTTGTTTTAATAAACTTTTGTTTGCAATTCTGCTGTGCTTTTTTACTTAATACGTTATTTATTTAATTATTATACTTGTAGTTAATTATTATAGTTAATTATTATAGTTAATTATTATAGTTAACTTAACAAGAAACTTTGCAAAAGAACAATATAAATATAAAAATATTAATAATACGAAGAAATTAAAAAAAAAAACTTATAAATATAAAGAATTCAATATATTAAATAGTATAACTTGAAAATAAAATTCAAACAAGTGGAACAAGTCTACTACTTGTAAAATAGGATTAGAGATTATCAGAATCAAGTTGCAAGTATATTAATGATGAAATAGTCTGAATGGAGTGTTGTGTGAAAAAAGATTGTAATTAGAACACAACTCACGAAAGGGTTCATGTGAAGCGAAGTTAGATCTACAAATAGGCAATCGAAGGGTGCGAAATGCACGAGTAAATCTTAAGGGAACTGCCAAGTCTACAAGGCTAAGAAGGAAAGAGGAATCTATATCGCCAGAAAGAAGTTTGTGAAGGAGGGTTACTCCTGAACAAATTCTACGGTGATGTAAGGAAGGCAGTTCTATTAGTTTTAATCTGGATCTATAATGAGTCAAGCTATTTTGCGGGTCCCAGTTTAGACTCTGAAGAGCAAATAGTAAGAATTGTTTTTGGACAGATTCAATCAACATTTGTTGTTCATTGTATTGTGGGCTCCATACACCAGAGCAATATTCCAAGATAGGACGAACCAATGATATGTACAATGACAAACTCTTTCGACCAACGTTTTATAAAAGGAAGAAGCCCTCTTGCTTTCGTGACAATAACTGAAATATGGCTGTTAAAACTTAATTTATTATCAAAAAGTACGCCAAGATCATTAGCCCGGGCATCGGCAGTCGACTCGACTACCACCGATTGCATTTTTCGTGTTTTTTTTTACATTGTTGATCGTGGGTCGTTGCGCTTTCGTGTAACGTTAGTTGACGACTAACTTTTGTGCTGTACAAAAATGCGTAGCTCTGCGTGGATGATAAGTGTGTGTTTTATGCAGTTGTGTCAGTCAAATCGACTAACGATACCTTTCGTGTGACGTTTTTGGTTTTATTTGTATTATAAAAAATATATTATAAATATATTATAAACAAGTAAAAAAGCTAAAGTCGGGTGTCCCGACTTTGAAATACTCTGTACATATGTTTACAATAATTATAGAAAATAAAAAAAATTAAGAAAATAAAAAAAAAAAATTTGATCGATTTTACCTCTCTCGGTATTCGAACTCACGTAAAGGGTTTATAATTGCACATTTACATAGCAATTGCGTCTGTGTGAGTGTATGTATGCCTATGCGCATCTATTCATGTCTGTGTAAGCATTGTCGCAGTCAACCAAACAGCAACATCAACAACAGCCCCGGGCAGCGCTTGAGCAGCGCTGCAGCAGCAAATATATTTATGGCTATAACTTCTTGTTAAATCGGTCTATCATAGTGAAACTTGGCATACGGACACATAATAACTAACTGGGGATATTTGCAAAATTTTAGTTTGAAATTCCAAGAATTACGGGAGTTACGATTTGCGGGGTAGAGGAGAGAGGGAGGGAAATTCCAAAATATACATTTTCTGCGTATTCACATAAGGCATCTGGGACTAAAATTTGGTGTTCCTAGGTCTTATAGTCTCCGAGATATAGGCGATTATACGAATGGAAAATCGGGAAAACCCCCATAGGGGGGAAGTGGGGGGGAAAATCAAAAAAATAAAACAAACTCGTATAGAATACACACATAACGCATCTTTGTGCAAAATTTGGTGTCTCTATCTCTTATAGTCTCTGAGATCCAGGTGTTCATACGGACGGACAGACGGACAGACTGACAGACGGACAGACTGACAGACAGGGCTAGATCGACTCGTCTCGTCATGCTGATCAAGAATATATATACTTTGTGGGGTCTGCCACGCCTCCTTCTGCCTGTTACATTTTTCAGCTCCCGCAAACCTAATATACTTCTGTACACTTCATGTACAGAGTATAAAAAAAAAATTTAAAAAAAAAAATAAATTTAAAAAAAAAATGAATGAATTAATTAATTAAATTAAATTAGAATACATGTTTATGTTCAGTTTTAACAGCATACATTTACATCACGTACCTATGCGTGTTCATATGCGTGTATGTATGCAGCACAAAGTTGAACAAAAGCAGCAACAACAACAACAGCTGCGGGCAGCGCTGCCGACAGAGCTGCAGGCAGCGCATGAGCAGCGATTTTACTTATGGCTATAACTTTCTTCAGAATTGACCTATCATGATGAAATTTGGCACACGGACACACAACTGGATGTACCTACCAAAATTTATTTCAAAATTCCGAGAATTACGGAAGTTATAAGAAAAAACATGAATTGCGGGGGAGTGGGGGGGGTCCATCGAAAAAAAAATCAAACTCGTACTTTCTCGGTCTGAGGAGAATATGGAAACCAAGTTTGGTTATTCTAGCTCTTATACTTTCTGAGATCCTTGCGTTCATACGGACAGACAGACGGACAGACGGTCAGACAGACAGACGGACGGACGGACAAGGCTATATCCACTCGGCTTCTCATCCTGATCAAGAATATATATACTTTGTGGGGTCTGCCACGCCTCCTTCTGTGTGTTACATACATGCGCACAAAACTAGTATAGCCTTTCACCCTTTGGGTACAGGCTATAAAAATTATATGGCTTCTCAAAAGATTTTAGATGAAAAATAAATCGAGGCATTTTTAAAAAACTTGCAAAGTGAGGAAGAAGAGGGTAGAAGATGGTCCTAACTCCTACTAATAGGAAGAAAAAAATCCTCTCAAGAATTTCTAAGAAGCGTGTAATAACTGCAACAAAAGTGCGTTATTTTGCAAAAATATTCATAAATCTCACAAGTATGCACACCGTTTAGTACATGTGGCTAGAGCACCACCAAAAAAATGTATAGGAATGGTCGAGTTTGTCGAATGTTTTAAGATGTTCATGACGGAGGATATAGTACAAGAGATGTCGATTCACAACGAAACCAGTTGCACTGAAATTAATGCATTATTAGGCTTGCTAACACTTACAACAGCCATAAAAAATAATAGGGTTGCAACATGTCAAATTTTCGACAGAGCATATTGCCTTAGGTATTCTGCTGTTATAAGCGTAAAGCGATTCAAAAATCCAGAATCCTTTGCATATCCGAAAAGTTTACGCACATAAGAAATGTTTGGGAAATGATTATTACAAATTGTAACCTATGTGACTACAAAAAAAAAAATTCAGCTGTGCATAGAATGTATAACAAATGTTCCTTTTTATAAGTCTGATACCAATTTTAATTAAGGAGAGTATCTATTTTCTAGTAACATATATATATATATATATACATATATATATATATACATATATATATATATATATATATATATATATATATATATATATATATATATATATATATATATATATATATATATATTAGCAGGTATTTCTTCACCCGGCTCAATATAATGTTTCCAATTGTATTTATTTTGTGTGTGCATAACCTACCCATTTGTTTTCACCTTATAACTTACCAGTAGGAAGGCATTGAAGGTATTTAAATGAACATTTTCTGTTCTTGACAAAAAATTGTTCAGTAGTCCGTTACATTTTTGTTCTTGACAAACTATTTCGTTAAACGAACATGACCACTATACCTAATATTTTTTAAAGCTCGTTTTCCCCCCGTTGGAGCTAGAATTTTCCAAAAGCCTTTCTTAGTGTGCTCCTACACTATGATGGATACTATGAAACGATACTTGAGTCCAAATTTAAATTCACATTTGAGTCTTTTCGTGCCATCTACGGCCACGCACAAACTCGGAATATGAAACACGGCACTCGTGTCAATGCCGTGCAGCGATGAGCCACGATCAAAAAGCACTGGCACCGATACCATCAAAATATCGAAGTTTGAATGCAATAAGCAGAATATTTAAATAATGAAATCGAATTATTTATTGAGATCAAA